>NW_009719723.1:0-5058 GCF_000703405.1 Apaloderma vittatum
TGTAGGTCATTCAAACAACAAACTGTGCAAGTATTTGCAAGAGCAAAATGAGACACATTTTAGAGATGGGAAGCAAAACGAATAGGAAATACATGCTCCTCCTTCAAAAGTAATCCTATTTTTTTCCCACATATCATGAAGTCGTTGATTCTTCAGAACTTCCGGAATGAATCCAGAGTAAAAGAGGTGCCTCTCAAAGGGATTTGACACTATTTTTTGCCACAGACAAAGCGAAAGCTCCCATTGTAAGCAGTAAAACCCTGGAGGGAATGTGCTGACCGAGAGATATTAAACGTTCTTTGTATTGTATAACAAAAAGCGTTGCAAGGTTGATTACAATAAAAGCTTGCCAAAGTGACAGCATTGGGTTTCTTCTTCTTCACCCCTTAAGCTGTTACTTAGTCATAAAATAAATAACGTTTCAGTAAAGTGCATGGTTATTCAGTGCTCGGAAGCTGGATAAAAGGGACATTCATTTTTCATGGCCGGAGAGCTTACCGTGTCGATCCCTGAGGTGAGTCGCAGAGCTGAATCTCTTGCAGGAGGCTGTGCTGCCGGAGTGTAACTCAAAAATTTATCACTAAAAGACCCTGATATTGTTTTGAGATTGGCCAGGTTTATGGCAAGCTTTCTATCTCTCCAGGAGGCAGTTTCATTATGTCACAGCAATTTGATAGGGGTTATATGACTCGTGAAGAGTGTCTATTTGTTTGTGGATTTTATTGGTTTGTTTGGGTTTTTTTTGCAATATACCTAGTTTAAAGCCAGAACACTGAGAAACTTCCTGGCTATAATCCCAAATTCCCTCACTGCAGTTTGAAAATCTTTCAGGCATCTCCTAGCAGGTAGAGTTAGTCAAAGCTCTGCCGAGATGTTGTAAATCCTTCTGTCCAAGCAGACAGCCCGTCGGTGGATAACACATCGTTTTCCTGGGATAGATCACTGGGGTTGGATCCTACCCTTGTGTTAGAACATTTAACATGGTGGAAAAGATGACCGGTGGGGGCGAACGGCACAGAACCAATCGTTCTCTTCATTTCACTTCCAAGAGAATCGATGAGATTTACTTTTGTTCTCCTGGGGAATTCAAAGTAAAAGTCAGAAAATGTAAAATAAAACAGTAGCCTGCCCTTTCGAAAGCAATACACGACCTACAGTTCCCATCCACACACCTTGGGTTAACGCATTTCTGCGTTTCTCCGGTTAGGAAGAGGACGGGCAACGAACAAGATCTTGTCAAGGCGATCAACACGGAAATATTTGCTCTGAATTTTCCTAACAGAAAACCATTCTAAGTGGTATCAAAGCTCTCCTTCTTTTATGGTAACTGTGTTTTCTGAGAGCAAAGCATCCTGACAGAAATTTCCCAGCTATGTTTTTTGGGAATAACTAGGTCATGATGATGCACTCCCTTGAAGAGGAACTGGAAAGATTAGGCATGCTTGCTTTGGAAAAGAAAGCTCATGATAAAAATAATGACTGCTTTATCTAAGGCATATCAGAAATCTTTAACTGTGTTTTTATACCAGAGCAAGTAGATATTTCTTAAAAAAAAAAGAGAAAAAAAGAGACAAGTTCAAACTCGTAAAGGGAAAGCCAATTTAGTCAAGTTTGAGATTGCTGTATGAATAGCGAGAATAAACAGAAGTGACAAAGGTGCTACTGAACATGCCCAAGTCTCAGAGTAAATGTTCTCAAATTGAAAGAAATGCTGGAACAAACCTCTCTGTGGGCAAATGCCATGAAAACCATGCAGTGCCCCAAAGCTGTGGGCTTTTTCTACTGTTTTCTTTTCAGATATGTCAAACACTATCCAATAATTGCTTGTTTACTTGAGGAGGAAATGGTGTCAACTGAATTGAAGCTGGATTTTCAAAACACTCCACAACAGTTTCGACGAATCTGTTAGGAAAAAAAAATCAGGACCAGGACCAGAATCTACCTAGCTGAGATTGCACAGTATCTCAGCCCAGATTCTACACAAAACAACGACATTCACTGACAGAGAAGAGGTTCATCCTCCTGCTCCAAAGCAGTCACTAATGATCCTGAAGTTTCTTCAGCCTTTTTATTAGGAGAGCTAGCTAAGTTTGAACGTTCACCCTCTGCTTTCCTGTCATAATCAGAAATTTCATTGTTTGTTAATTCTTGTATCAGACATCAATGACACTTGATGGGACAGGCTATTTACTCCTCTCTTATTACTATCATGGACAAATCTATCCAACATATATTTAGGTTCTTGTTGACCCCACCATAATTTTAGTTGCCCATATACTTTCTTCTCTTCCTTGTAGTCGCATTTCATTATTGCTAACCCCTTCATTAGAGGAGCAACAGGCAAATATTTCTTTTGTTTCTTTAGGAAGTGCTCTTCAGCTTTGATCATCAGCTCTGAATACCTCGCCTTATGAACATGGAGATCAAAGTTACCCTCTGCAGCCATGCATTTATCAAGGGTGCATCTATCTGTGCCTGACTCTTGCCAGGAAAAAGCATGAGAACATTGCCTGAACCCCCAGACTAGTTGCACACAAAGGTGTCGATGCTGATGAAGACCTTGAGGCAGTGTTAGCTCCTGGGCTGAGCAGAGCAGCTGTTTATTGCCACCTTGGAGTGAGGTCCTGGGAGGGAGCACATCTCTTGGAGTGTGGAGCCCACTTTGCTTCGAAGCCTATGGCAGATGTGTCACTCTTGTCCTCACAAGGAGTATCTGTTCCCTCCCTGGACCCTTCCAGGGGCTGGGAATCTTGGAGCCTTTGGGCTGCACAACATTTCCTTCAACAACTGTAACACAGAGAGTACGTGAGAGTCTGTCAGAAACTCTTTGGGCTCATTGAAGCGCTAAGAAATGGTGTCTGGGGCAAAGCTGAGCCAAGCTACATGCAAAATTCCAAAATGATGGATAAGGTTTTAATTAATATGTCAGCTCTTGCACCTCCTTGGTATCCTGCCACAGGTGTCTCATTTCAATGCTGACTGACAATTAAGTGATAACTGTGACCTCCTGAAGAAGGGAAAACTGAGTCTTAATATTTTATACAATATTATCACCTTCAAGCATCAAAGTGAGAAGAAAGCAGTCAGGTTCCGGAGCTGGAACAGGACATTTTTCTCAGATATGAGAAAGTATTCTCCTCTGTATGGAAGTTCTAATGTATTTTGTGTGTGTTTTCCAGAACTTGGGGTAATAACATAAAGGAGCAGGAAGCAGCAGGTGATGCCTGTGGCTTTCTTTGGGCTGGTGCCCAGGCAGGGCAGCTCGGGGTGTTTCCCTCGAGCCCCTCACACCCACAGGATCAGTGCTCTGCTGCTCCCTGCCTCTGCTCTGCCCGTGCTCGGAGTTGGGAACAACTGAGCAGAGACAGCTGAAACGCAGTTCATCTTCTTAAATTTAGTGTAACTTCAGCTTTGGTTGTGGTTGGGAACGGTTACTTTGCCAAATTGTCCTGTTCCATCCCAATGATTTTTAAGGCTGAGTCTCTGACCTAATTCCTCACGCTGGGAAACTGGAACAAAGACTCTATTGATTTCACTTGCATCAGGTCAGGATCTTCCACCAGCCTATCTTGACTCCTGGGAAAAAAACACTGTACAGGCTTCAATACCCTCCTGGAGAGCGTGAGATGTGTTTCTGTTTGGTCCCTTCCTGGCCGTGGTGCTGTGTTTTCTGGGGGAGGTGGGGGCTAGCCCAGCTGAACCTGCTCAGCACCCAGCCCTGCCTCGCTGGGGGGATGGATCAAGTGGGCAATGCTGAACTTCTGGGGGGTTATAAAGAAGAAAGTCAAGTCAGCTGTTGGAGTGAGTTCAGAAAGTGTTGACCAAGAGGTAATTTGGTGTTATTTAAGGTTCTGCAGGTGTTCTTTAAAGAAGGAAAGTGGATGGAAGCTTAGCTCTTTGTCACGTGCCCTGGTGTGAGGAGTCTGACAGGGTGGCTGGAGCAGAACAGCCCCTATAATGTGCATTTTTCCTGACCTGTTACTTCTGTGTTGTCAACTTTTGCTGCTAGAGGCTTGCTTCGTGCTTCTGAGAGCTGCTGTGTGGGCTTGGCGGATGCAGCAGACTTGAGATTTGTGTTGTTTGTGTTGTCCCATCTATGCTTGTGGCAAACTGTGTTTGCAGGCTAAAGCTTTTGGTATTTCTTTCCCATAAATATAGCTTTCCTGCTTTATTACTAATTGGAAAAGGGGCGTCTGCTTGAAGACTTCCATCACCGGCTCTCTGCAGAGGAATCCAAGCTGCTCATTCGCTGGACTACTGCCAAGGTATTTATCTGTTTCTCATTGGAGCTCTGTCCGTGTTTCCTTTTCGATATTCCAGTGGAGTGAATCATACTTGTAATTCTCTTTCAGTCCAGCAAAATGTATCAGCAGCATGCTTTCACGGGTTTGCCTTGCTGGTGCAAACCCTGCCTAGTTCCCCGTGGAGTTGGTGTGGGTCCAGGATAGGATCCTTACGGTGTTTTTAAAACATCCCACTGCGAATCTTTGTGTTAGGTGATTGCCACGTCCTGCCGGGTCTCAGCTGGAGAGTAGTTTTGCAAGCTTTGGCTTTGAAGGCTGTGGCAGGTCATGGAGTACTCCTTCCCACGTGCTTGTTCTTAACCCTGTGGCATGCCTCTGTTCGGGAGCTGTGCTGGGAGTTCATCTGCCTGAAAAATAGGCTGCCAAAAGTAATGCTGGCTTTTAAATCCCTGTCTCTAATCTGTTGCCCAGCTCAGTTCAGTGCACTTTGGAAAAAAGAGCTGGAGAGCAGCATGCGAGTGCCTGGGAGCGTGGGGCAGGAGGGCTTGTGGAGGGAGCAGCTGCTTCTAGGCAAGGCTGCCAGCAAAGGGACCTCTTAGAAAATTGTAGCTCAGCTAAGCTGGATTTAGCTCTAAATATATGGAAAGCAAAGCAGGATTTTTATATATATATATATTTTTTTCTTTTAGTTTTGATTTTGAACCTTTGGAGAGTGTAGGCACTTGACACGTAATAGCAAGTGAACAAGAGGAGACTCAAGATTTTCTGGAGGATTGGCAGCCCCAGCCGCTATGGTATGGAGCGAGGAACGTGT
>NW_009719723.1:5089-39356 GCF_000703405.1 Apaloderma vittatum
CTCTGGTGCAAACCTCCTTAGCCTTCCTCCTGCGTGCCCGTGCACCGCTTTGCCTCTGAATCAATCTTGTAATCTGTGACTGTTATTAGCTCTCAGGGAAGGGCCTCACAATGTCTCCTAATCAAACCCGTAGTATGTTTTAATATATATATAGTATCTCTTTTCCTATATTCACTGAACCCAAAGGAAATGGTAGCTATCTGCAGATATCTAGCAGGAATTAATTCTTGCTCTGTTGGGTGAGTCTCTTCTGCCAGCATGCAAGAATACTATTTCCAGTAGGGGTTGGAAGGCTCTGGTTCTGTGTTGTGAGATTTTTCCTGTTGCCTAGCCCTCAGTACTTGCCATTGTTTGTTTTAGAGCCTGCAGTGTATTTTGGCACACCAAGGGGCTGGTGTTCCTACGTTGCAATGTTGTGTTGCTTTTAGATATATGAAGAGTTTTTAGCTTAAATATTGGTATAGGGTATATTTGTGAAAACTTATCTACTGAGTGTCCAATTTCAGACATGGATATTCTGAAGATTCTTAAGGTTTTAACCTATGGCTACCCTATTTAACTGTTTCAAATATTTTACTCTGATTACATCACTCTTCTCCTGTGGCAAAGTCATGAACTCGAGGTTGTGGTTTTTCTGTTGTCTTATTATTTGGATGCACGCTGTGTCCAGAGGATGGAAAATCTGTGAGTAGGTGAGAACTTGGTGTAAAACTGCTTTCAGTGAGGTCTGGGCTGTTTAACAACGGTGCCCTGTGTAGCACCTCCTCACCTTCATCAGGGGCCAAATGCAGAAAGGCTTCCCGTGGAGGATGGGAGGTGCTGTGCTGTTGCTGTCATGAGGAGACCATCAGGGAGAACTTCATTCCCTGGAGAATTACTGTGCAGGTGCAGGAGGTCTGGGTGTGTTTCCAGATGCACCAAACTTTTCGGCTTCTTGAGTTGCAAGGTTGCTTTGACAGTCCCCGTCGCCACCCAAATAATTTGATGAACCAGCATTTTTCTCTGGTATTTTCCTGGTGAAACACGTTTTCTTCAGCAAGCAGTGCTGACTATGAGGGGTAGAGGCATAAATGTAACAGTCCCAGTACGCTGGCACTCCCTTGGTGACTAGTCGAGCAAACCCACCAAATGGGCAGTTGTTTGCATCAGCACAATCCAGCTCTGCCGTCAGGTGATGTGTCCTCAAGACCCCCCCAGGTAGCTGTCACCTCGGAAGCAAGTTTGCTGAGCCTCAGATCCCTCACCCGCGCTGTTTCTGAAGTTAGCCTCGTGCATTTTTATCACATTCGCTTGTGAGTGAGTTTTTCCATAAATCTTCCTGGAGGGCAAGTTGGTCTTATTTGTTGTGAGAAACATTATCGTTGTCTGTTTGGTGAAATGCGACGTGGCAACAGTCTGACAACAAATGCAGCGCTTCACAGAGTTGTTATTGAATCTTTAAACCGAATAAGTTGGGGTTTTTTGTGGTTTTTTTTTTTAATGCAGTCAATAAAAGGAAACATGTTTGTTTGGGGCGGCATCTTGGGTTGGTTCAGCTGGAATACTGGGGTTGCTCTGTTACAAGTGCTGGGTGATTGCTCTGAACACCCAGAGTTGCTGTTAGATCAGAGACTGGGCGAACGTATAGAGAATAAAATTCAGGCTCTGTTGTAGGTGTAGGAAACTGTCACCATTTATTATTCTTGCGAAGAGGTTTTTGGTGGGAAAGCAGGATTCAGCTCCCTGTTCTTCTTAATTCTTGCCTGTAGGTACCCTGTGGGCTGGAGACACGTGTGTCTGCAGCAGCACCCAGCTCTGTCACCACTGCAGGACCTGCTGCCACCTCCCAGCGTTGCACACAGAGTGGGCTTTGTCCCCTGGGACTGAGAATGTGAGAATTAGTTGTGCCATCTTTTGCACAATTAAAATGAGGCTGCAAGTATTTAACTGTAGGTTTTAATGAGGGGAAAAATATATTCACTTATTTAAATATCTAATGGGTGTTTTTTCTTCAAATATTTAAGGACGGTGGATGATGCCTTTGATTTTCATGAGATTGAATAACTTGGAGGGTCTTCAGACAGGGGTTAGATGTTAGAAATAGCTTCTTCCCTATGGTATAGGGAGTGATAGTAAGCTTTTAACATGGATGTGATTCCTCAAGAGCTCAGGGTTTTTAAATAAAAGTATTGATGAACATCAATGAAGTATGAGTGTGTCTAGGAAGAGCTTAACATGGAACAGCTTCATGTTCTTTACTCTCTGTATCCAATTTACCTTGAATCTGGCCTTAGCTGTTATATGCTCTGTAGACTGAATAAGTTAAAATAAGCCAAGTGATTGTGCTTGCAATGAATATACAAAGACTTACTACTCTGTGTAAACTAGGGTGATATTAATACTGTGCTGAGGTATCGACTTTGTAATGTAGGTGTCATATCTACTATTATGCACAAGAAAAGCATAAGAAGTCTAATATAAGCTGTAGCATCCTGCACTCCATCTTATCTTTGAGTTCTCATATGTACTAAACACATTTCAGACAAGTTGGTTTTCGGGTTTTTTTTTGTTTTTTTCCCCCCAATACAGAAACTTCTCTTGCTGATTTTCTTAAGTTATTCAGTTGATGTGAACATCCAAGATAATCTCAACATACACAAACTATGTTTCATGTAGTGGCTTGGATTGGTCTGTTGCTCAGCAAAACATTTGGGGTGCCAAATCCTGTATTTATCCATTTTCCTTGTGGTTTTTGTCTCTACAAGTTTTTCTGAAAGAGCACCTACACTTGTATTTGATACTAATGGAAAACCCTAGAGAATTCTCAGAAGTTGTTCTTTTGTGAGGATCTGAGGCATGACAGAATATGAGGAGGATTTGTGGCAGAGCCATCAGATGGCCTGCTGAATTCAGAGAGATGTGAATTAATTCCAGCCGTGAGGTGCAATATATCCACGCAGAGTGCCAGGGCTTGATCTCCCCTGGGTGGCCTAACTTAGTTGTTTTTTGAGAGATCATGTATAAGAGAAAACAGCAGCACAACCTGACCCACCTGAGCCTTTCTGTGTACTCCAGAGTCCTGCAGCTCTGTGAGAAAGTAAGAATAAGCTAATAAATATCCTTTAATTCCTTTTACCTTAAACGAAAAATCCCATTTTAATGTTCAGGTAACAATTTTGAAAATGTTGTTTTTCTTCCAATGTTCCTAATAAAGATGGGTAAGGGAAATAAGATGAAGAGCACAGTATCTGTAAGCAGAACTCTTCCTGCTTTATTCCTACCTAAGATTGAGGTCTTTTTTCAGACAGTATTTTGTCTTATTCTGTAAAGAAGAACTCTTAAATCGTTCGATCCCTGCTCAGTCCCCATGTGTTGCCTGATCTAGTTGAGAGGCATCACTGCCCACGTCAGGAAGGCTGGATTAAAAATGATCTCTAAGGTCCCTTCCAGCCTAGGCCGTTCTAGGATTACAGTCCTTGTCATCACAGTTGAAGGTTCTCTGAGCTATGAATGGCAAAACAAAATGATATACAGTATGTGCTATAAAAATGTGCCTTTTTTACGCTATTGATTAAACAAGTGGATGATGTTCCTTATTTGAAACAAGCTCACCAGATCTGTGTATTGCTGAGTTAGAAGGGTTTTTTTATTTTTAATATTTATTTTGTTTTGTTTTGTGTACTGTGTTTTTTTTTTTCCCCCATAATCATTTGTAGTAAAAATAAGCCAGCTGTGCCATAAAACCATAAGCTCCCTGACAAAGCAGTATAGAACAAGCACAGGCTTTGGAGTTCCGGCTACAATTGCAGGTGAGTGCAGAAGAACTTAAGCGTCACTCTCGTTAGAATTAACATCCCAGTTTAACTGCACGATGAGAAAACCCATCTCAAAATTAATCGCCGCAATAAACCTTTATGCCTGTTGGGGGCATTATTGGCCTTCTTTTCAGTGTCCTGACAGATTTTTGGGACAATGTCTACATCTTGTTGATTCATGCTGCAAAACACTTGCCTTCTCCCCAGCCCCCCATTCACGTACGCAAGCAAGGCCTGAAATACAGCTTGGGACTTGTGTCCCATTTCATTTACTGTAGCAACTGTTTTTCTAGTCTTGGTAACGGCGTTCTTCCTTCCTTGCAGCTGTTGGGAAGCCTCTAGAAATGTCGCTTTAGCGTGTCCTGTCGACCATGTCACCAGCTCTCTTTGCATTCTTTTACTGCTTGGCTCTTTGTGGTCACACCAGGAGGGAGCGGGCTCTTCGCATCTCTTCGCATTTGCAGAACTGTTCCTGTTCTTCTCTCTGCTCTTCCCCATTATCCTTCCGTGTTACTCTCGAGTGACCAGCTCTCACCTGGCCTCTGCTAACATCCGTAGCAGCGCGGCCACTAAGTACTGAGAGATGCAGATTTTCCTGTGCTCAGAAGGAACTCTCAATGACCAAACCCACCTCTCAGTCTTTCCTCTAGTTCTCCCATATCAGTTTTCCCATGGCACTGAGGCTACGCTGTCCCACGGGCCTGAGTGGCTTCTCTCTGGGTTATGGTCTCTCCCTGTTTTGCAACTGGGGTTAAGATTTGTCTCACTGCGCTATTTTTATGTTCTCTACTTATTTATCACTTTGAAGAATGGGATACTGGTCCAGATATAAGGGTTTTTGGGCAATATAGATAATTAAATGTAGTTATGTATATCTGACACTGTGTAGACAGTAGCTTTCATTCTGCTGATGTATTCCTTAATACACTGCTGTGGTCAAAGCCTGCTCTTGGCTTTATGTACGTGACCTACCGATTTCAGTAATAGCAGGGGATTTCTAGCAAGAACATTGCAGTCTTGTTGCTGTTATTCCACTATCAAGGCAGTTTATGATGTGGTGAGATAATAAGAGTCGACGGGCGTTAGCTCTGTTCACAATGACTGCGTTTAAGAGTAACTCCAAAAAGTTGACGCTGCTGACAAAAGGCATAGGAAGCAAAGAAATCATGTTTGATTGTTTGTGAAGGGAAATGCTATGTCATCTCTTTCATTGACATCAAGCTTGGGGAAAGAAAGTATGGGTGCTCTTGCCAGTGACTAAAACTACAGTTCAACTTGGTGTTGTTGTTGTGGTTTTTTTTTGGCCAGGTTTAAAAAAAAGTTGATCTTCAGATCTTGGATTGGTGTTTAAGAGAGAGAAAAGTGAATTCTGAAAACAGGGTTGTATGTTCTACCAGGGGGTATCATAAGTTTTCACTTTGATAAATTGAAAGAGATGACAATCTCAGCATAAAATTTTCTTAGTGGTGTAATTTATTCCATCTTTTATTTTTGTTTTCTTAGATGCTTAAAGGCTGCATTCTACTCTTTTTACTACCAGAATAGAATGAAATTAAATCCTGAACCAGAGCCCAGTGAAATCTATGATCATTTCCAGTGGCCACAAGGATCTTGGAAAGACTCTTCCGGGAGGATTTGTTCCATCTGCCTTTAGATGCTGAACTGAGATGCTTGAACTTGGAGCACACTTAACCTGTGCTCTACAAGAGATAATGAGCTGGTTGGTTGCAGCAGACTATTGATGTCCTGAGAGGGCTGAATTGCTCTCTGGAGATACCTGGGGGTACTGCTTCTGAGCAGTCACGCGTTTAACCCATAAAGGTCCTTAAAGAAACGAGGATTCTGCTGATGTGGATGCTGCGAAGTAGTTTTGGTGTGGATATGAGTGTTGCAGTCCCCCTCCTATCTTCTTGCCTACAGATTTGATTTAAAATTTGAAAAGAAGCTGCTCAGAAGACTCACCACCTGCTTGCATCTCTCAGTTCAGACCCTTTCTTTTAATACCCACGTCCCCAACAATTGCTACAAGCCTTGCGATTAGCTTGAGGGAAGAAAAAAATCTGTTCGCCTTTAATGTGTTAACTTCCCTTTTTTTTTTTTTTCACCTGAACAAGCAGCTTTGAGTTCCTGTGATAAACTCTGTGTAGGGTTTTTGATACGATACTGTTGCTTTTCTCTACCACCCAGCACAGAGCAATGTCTTGAACCAAGCAGAATCATTAGGTCTCAGTAACTGGGAAAAATGAGTCTTGAACATCTCATATTTTTGCTGCCTTCTGAGCTTGGAGTACCTTCAGCTTTGGAGGAGATAAGCAAAGGCTGCATTACAGCTTCCCTGCAGTTGTTTTTCCAACTTTTTCATTTCTCCCCCTCCCTCCTTCCCTCTGCCACCATGTTTCAAGGTTGGAAAAAATTAGCTTCAAAGTATAAATCAAACTCTTAAGCTCACAGCCTTAGGAAAGAAAGATGCTATAATAAACAAAACTGTATGAAATGAAGGATTGCAAGAGGCTCACAGGTCTGTCTTTCCTGCTATAAAATCTTCTTTACTCCTGTAACTCCTATGTGGACTCTCTACTCCTCCATTTTTCCTCATTGCTTCACTGCTTCATATCTTTCCTTAAGCCTCTCCCCCTCAGCCTTGGGCTCAATTTGTCATTGTCCTTGCATTGTCTTCGAAGCAATGATTTCTCATTCTGATTTATTTAGTACTTTGCAAAGCTTTGCATTAGGACAAAATAATGAAGTAACTGCTAGGTGATGATAAATTGGGTTATTTTTCTTCAGGGCCCTGATTGTCATCGCGGTAAACTGACATTGCTTCGTGGCAACGAGTGCTGTTGTTGCTGTCTCCCATTTTCCAAATTTGCAAGCAACAGCACTTGAGGGATGCTAGATGACGTAATTCCACTGGAGAAACAGCTCTGTGCTTTGGTTCCAAAGCACAGAGAAATCCTTATCACACTAGTAGGAGAAATCTGCATCTTCATTTTAGGAACATTCACGCCCCAGACAGAGGTTTTGTAAAAGGCACAAAATGAGGCTGAATCAGCCAGTGGTGCTGATAGACAAAATAACAATGTGATCTCACTTCCTAGATAAAACCTCAGTCAAATTCATAGAAGTTCATAGAAGTTCATAGAACATAGAAATTCCTGTGATTTTACGTAAATCTCAGCATCCCATGTGTCGAAGCCCTGAGTTGGAGTCCATGAGGGTGTTGGGTCTCTGCTGCCTGTGTCGTGGGTGAGATTTAATGGCTGAGTATCTGTGGTGTTAATGACTGAGGCATTTCTGCTCCAGCACTTTATATTGTTTTATGACTTTCCAGCTGGATAACTCCAGTACCAGTAGGGTGCAATGTATCAAGCACACCAAGAATCTCCTACGTTACTGCTTCAGATGCGCTGAAGCCATATATCTCCATGTTTATTGGAGTTTCCAGTTGAGACCTCGGAGGTAAAAAGCGTCAGGCTGAGCTATTTACATCATGTAGCATTTTAGCAATAGATTACAGAAGACACAAGCTTTAAATCGCTAATGAAAGAGCAGTGTCCCCTTCCAGTACTGAAGGGCCCCTCTTCTTGAGCCCAGAACATGGTAGTTGATCCCAGGGACACTCTGGCACCTTACAATCTCAACTTAGCAAGAGATTATTCTATAAATGGAATTTTTTCTTTTAACTAGTCTTCTTAATAAAGTGACTAAATTAATCTCGTTTGGGACTACAGTAAAAATACATGGGTTGTGTTTTCCTCTGATTCCACTGGGACTTGTGGTGGCATAAGGCTCTAGGAAGGGTGGGTAAGGTGGAGAGGCTAAACCCAGCTGGTTGAGCCTGAGGCAGCCTTTGAGTGATCAAAATAACTCCCCA
The DNA here is from genome assembly GCF_000703405.1 of Apaloderma vittatum. Classification (NCBI taxonomy): domain Eukaryota; kingdom Metazoa; phylum Chordata; class Aves; order Trogoniformes; family Trogonidae; genus Apaloderma; species Apaloderma vittatum. The sequence continues at coordinate 12,758 of NW_009719723.1, forward strand.
GTCTTAAAGTTAGTGCACTGCCCTTTGCATTTGAGTTGTAGCTCTTGTGGTTGTCACTCCTTTCTTCACCTTTGGTAGTCACCTTGGAAGGCTCTTGGGTCTTTCTCTATGTTGAGGCCGTGGGGATGTGGTTACCTTCCTCACTTTGAGAGGCAGACAGTGTGGCACTGCTGCTCAACATCTTCGTGGTCACTAGTGTTGCCTTAGACTCTTAACTTATCATGGATATTTAATATTTATGATGTGACAATTATATGTGAAATGTTTGCAGCACTACTTATTGATTTTTATTTTGGCATTGAGAGGCTATGTGACAATTTCGTCTGTGATTTCCACTTGAGGGCACTACCAACAGGGCATTTTATCTTTATTCTGCTTTTCATCTAAAGAAAAACCTGCATTAGATGCACAATTTTAAGATGTAATTATGTGCTGTAACAAGGATGAAGGTACAATGACTTAACTGTAGCAGAGAAATTCTTCCGAAGCACTTTCCCAGCAGTTTCTTTGCCAGACTGTTTCCTAGAAGAGATAATTTCCTTAAGTGACTTTCTCAATTGCTAAAGCACAAACAGTTGAATTCTTGGGTACCTACTTTATATCAGGTGAGGACCTGGTGTCTGACAGGCAAAGAACGTCAAGAATCTGTCTGGAACAGATAGAGCTTTTGTATAATAAAGCAGTTTTGGAAATCCCTTCTGAAAACAGTGAGACTGCAGAGGTTGCACACATAGTTTAAACAGAGGATGAACAAGTAATCCCATCTGGCAGGAGGCTGAGCACATTTTATCTACTCCAAGAGATTGGAGTTGCACATTCTTAAGTAACTCACACCTTAAGGTCAGAAGACAACAAATTTAATTTTTATTTTTCAAAAAGTTCTGTTGTTTTCTGATCTAATTCTTTTTTTTTTGTTTGGTTTTTTTCCCCCCCTCCCTTGGCCTGCTGCACTGTTACCAGGCAGCATTTTAGTAGATGTCGGGTTCACTGACAGTGAAGAAAACTCCTACCTCTTTCTTTCCCACTGCTAACTACTCAGGCTACAGCGCCTGTTGCAATTCATGCACACATCATGTAGGTCTTGATGGCTGTGGTGGCAGATATTCAGCTGAGTTTGCAGAGGTGTGCAAAGCACTGCTGTAGCTCTTTCAAATTCAAACCAAACCTGTAAACTAGCGAACAGAATGGTGAACAAAAAGAAATTGGGCTCTTTTCCATCTGGCATAGTAATGTAACAGCAAACCTCTCTCCACATACATTTAATTTTTGTACTAGCAGAGCCTAAGGATAGCCAAAAACATAAAAGGGAGGGTGGGGAAATCTCTGAAAGTCCTATTCCAAGGAAAACTTGAAAAACTGAGGTATGAATAAAGACATAACTTGTTGCAAGTAGTCTGGAAACTGAGTAGAGCTACATACAGGGCAGGTACAGATTGAATTGCTCACTTTTGTCAAAGATTTCTGCTCTGCCAAAATCCAGATGGGTTTGTGAGTGTTCCTATTCCATCAGAACACTTAGATGAGTTTCTTTCAGCTGCTCTTCTCATGTGAAGTGTAATCAAACATCTCTACTATTAGTAAAATGAGTGTGCTAACGAAGAACCAAGAGTGTCTTTCATAAAATCACCATTTGATGTTGAGTTCGAGCCATCCCATAAAAAACATTGCCCTTCACATGCTGCAGCTGTAGCAGATGCTGCAAGTAAAGAGCCCGCCTACTACAGGAGTGCCCTGAAAGGGGTCAGCTAGTCAGTTCGTTGCTCATGCTGGAGGGCAATCCCTACCAAGTATTCCTCACTGATGCCAGAGTCTACCACGGTATGACACTTTAAAAATATGTGATCAGGAGGTTGAAATCTTCTTACTGTGTATCTGAAGGGCAAAGTACTATTATGGGTGGAATTGCTATGAAGAGAGGGATTACAAACTCACTCACAAATACTGTTTTTTAAATCTTCTGTAAGAAAAAAACCACTGATTCTAATGAGCACAGTAATACTAAAGCTTCCTTGATAGGTATATAGAAGCCCTCAGCTTTATCTGTACAAAATGAACCATGCTAAAATCAATCCTAGTGATGTGTGGGTGTGGTACCAAGTTAGCTTATGCTCTGCCCCAGCATTTGGCAAACTGGTTTTGTGGGCATCTCTTGGGTGGGTTCTTTCCCAACCAGATGGTCTCTCTAGAGTCAGTGTGCTGCTCGAATCCGTAAATCTGACTCCCATGAATAATGCCCAGCATCAGTGACCACTAGGGCAAGGTCTGATCTCATGCTAGGATCCTGTTAACAGGTGGTCAAGCTCTGGGCTGCTGCAGAAGTGCAGGTTCAAGGTTGCAATATCTAACTTTGGGACTGCTCCTCTCTGTGTCTATTGGTCTTGCATCCTTCAGAGTTGCAAGGTTAGCAGAGGTTTGTCCTGACCTCTTGAAGATATATGACAGAGGCAGCTTACTAACACAAGATTTTTTTTTTTTTCATGCATAGGAGCATAAATCTACCTAATCTACACGAGTTATTTGTGGTATCCCAGCTGGATATATTTGTGTGCTTTGCCATATTGAAATACTGGTGTGAAACTGATATGGTGAGCGGAACACAAAATTAGCTGCATAAATATGTATGATAACCTGGAAACATCTACATTCTGCATTTCATTCTGGTTTTGTTCTTAAAACTCCTTCAGTTTTTAAATCTGGTCACCGCTAGTGTTGACACGTCACTCACGGAGATGTGTGCTCAAGTTTGGTGCAGAAGGTCCAGAGCAGGCTGTAGGGATGGTATGTGTTGTGGTAATGGTAGCACTGAAGCAGCCACTTGAAGGTAGAGATGCAAGGTTTGGTACTCTAGAAATGATGGGTGAAACAGGCTTAATCCCAGGAGGAAATAAATTTAGCTTGGAAAGGAAACCAAAATTTGCAAAATATTCAGTGGAGCTAGAGCAGATCTATATATGCAATAAGCAAAGACAGCAGAATTCCCAGCAACTCTTCCAACTCAAAGGTGTTTAAGAGAAGAAGCATTGTGAGTAATGGCAGGCAGCACCACTCAACACTTTAGCACCTTTACCCAATGAAATGCGAAGGGAAAATAGGAGCTGGGAAGGTTTCTAGAGCTGAGTCTCTTGGAAAGTGTACGACTCCTTGGTGGGTGGTGTTTTGCTGTTGGCCATATAATTACACAGACCATGACTACACTAGCTTCTTGGGCAGTAGAGAGGCTGGTAATGTAAGGGAACAGTCCATGGCACCACTGCTCAGAAAACCCCTCACTAAAAGATTTATAGCAGGAAAAATTTGTCAGAAATTTGAGTTTATGAGAGACTGATACGAAGATAGAAAGCAGAAAAAGTTTCTATTTATGTTTTGCCATCTATCTTCCTATCAAAAAAGCCTGGGAACTCTAGATCTCCAGTTTGTCTGAGACAGAGTCAACCTTGCATTCCTGTGCATGTGGCAAGGAGCGCAATGGGTGGAGCTCAAAGGATTCTTCTTGTGAACTGCTCTTCCCATAGAAAGAAAGCGTCCACTTATTAATCTATCTGCCTTTTATGACTGAGACAAATGAAAATATCAAATCTTCCAACCAGAGAGGTCACCAGCTGTTGTGCAAAAATGATGTTTGGAATTATCTCACTGGACTTTAACTGAGTTTTGATTTGTTTTAGTATTGTGATGGCTGAAGGAAACAATGCTATATCCAACAAAGGTCACGTTTTCTTACTGTGTCACCTCATCAGCTACACCTTCCTTTCCTGTGCAGTCTCCAGCTCAGCGGGGATGAGAGCGTAGAGCTTTCCTGAGCAGGATGAGAATGCTGCAGTGATGAAGCACTACCAAAGCCATAGTGAAGCTGTAAATTCAGCATGTCCCAGTTCCACCTAATTTTCCACTGCGTTGACATTGACAGGATACTATCTGCTTTCAGTGATAGGAGGTTAACACTATAAGTAGAGCTGGTTTGGTTTTTTTTTTTTAAAATTATTATGATTATTTTTCTTGGAAATCTCGTCCATGTTGCCATTTTTATTGTATCCCCCTATTGTGGGAGAGGCCAAAAAATGTGTTCCTGAGCAACAGGGAAGATCTTATTCCTCCAATAACACTTGAGAGAACTCTTCTGAAGTGCTGGGAGGATGGGGCAGAAGAACATCAGGGTCATTCCTTTCTGTAAAATTACTCTTTAAAGCAAAACACACAAGCTTCTGCTCAAAAACAAAACTAACTTCAAGTTAGATCAGGTTGCTCAGGGCTTTGCAGCCTTTTGGTGGACTCTTTCCAGTTTGTCAGTCGCTCTCGTTCTAGCGTACCCCGAAGTGGGTATGATTTTGTAGATGTGGCCTTGCAAGTACCACACAAAGTGAAATAATCACTTCCCTTGACCTACTGACTATGCTCTTGTTGGTGTCCAGGTTGTACCTCATCAAAATTAACATGTTTTCCACAGGCATGCTGCTGACTCCCATTCAAACTATTTAACCAGCCTGTGTTTCTGAGCAGGGATTTGAAAACGGGACTTATTCATTTCTCTCTTGTTTCAGTGTCCCAGTAGTGGAGGAGCTTGATTTTTCTGCTTCTTGCCTTTTCTTCTGGACTAGCTGACAAAGCCCACAGTCCCCCCCTACTCCATCTGTGTCTTTCAGTGATTTTAAAATGCTGAGGTCCAAATTGGATGAAAGTGAAGAAACTCTTAGCGTGACACTTCTGGGTTTATGTACCGCATCTCTTGATGTCACATATGTGTAATCTTGTAAGACTAAACTTCTTAAGTTTTTCCTTACCAGCAGCTTGCTTTCTCCAGTTTTGGAGTTCTATGTTCTTTGGGTCGTGAAGCGTATCGGGGAAACACAATCCACAAAATACCCTGTGGTGCTGATTCTCAGCAATACAAGTTAAGAGATACATAAGCAAGGAAAGTGAGGAAAGACATGTCTCACAAGCCCCAAGGCTGCCTTTATTTGTGCAGTATCTATTAAATATTACAAATATAGGCAGTACTTCTTCGAAGGAAGAGTGGCTCCAGTTTTGTGAAGACAGGGCAATTGAGTAAAGAGAGAGAAATAGTGAACATTAGGCCACGCCAAAGGTAGTGAAACAATATACTGGTTCATCCAAAAAGAATATATGCACGTTTTCCAGCAGACAGAATCCAGTCTCTCCAAGGAGATGAAAAATTTATTCCTTAAAAAAAAAAGGTTTGCATTGCTAGCTGTCCCATTGCTAGCTGTCCCAGGCAACTTCTATCCAGCTAAATTTTGAATCAAACGAAATTGTAGGGCAACATACATGACATAATGTGGAAAATTAAATTCATATTTGATAGCCAGATTATCTTTTCTTCTACCGCTATTTCTTGTGCAAATAAGTTTCCCAGGTCTCTGTACTAGCAGAGCTGTGAGAACAAGATCTGATGCACTTCTGAGCAACCTTGATCTTGGCTTTATTTAAGACATGTCTGTTTTGTACACAGCTGGGCCCATCACGTATCCCTTCCTCAGATGCAAAGGTCATCGCGCAATTTATTTAAGTTGCCCAAGAAGTACACAATGCATGTTTGTGCGATGTGGGGATGTAGATGTAGATACTTTGATCTTTCTGAAGAACGGCTTAGATGGAGCCAGCGTATTATTCAATGTCATCTTTAAATAATAAACCTAGATGGTTTCATCAAAAGAACGACATGAAACATCTGTCTTTTATTTCCGGGTTAGAGTGGAATCAATTCTGAAGTGAAGGATTCAACCTTGACGTTAAAACCAGTTTACAGCACAGATTGGTGAATTTAGCACAGTGTGGCAGTGATAACCCTCAAAGCTGCAATGCTCGGAATTTAAATGACCATCTCATTTCAGTTCTGGTGGCCAGGCTGGCAGCACACCATCGGCCACAGGCTGACTGTGAACACTTTCCCCTAATTTTTCCAGCATGGAACTGAGAATTATCATGCCGGTGCTTTCTAAATGATCCTGTTTACACTGTGTAGGGGTGTGTCGATATGATTTTAGAGATGTTCAGTAAATAATTTTAGCTTCTAGACATAATAAAACACTGAGAGAAGGAACATCCCCTCTTCTGAAAGTGAGCACAAAACACTTTTCAACTTGATGTTTTCCAGAAAGGCTTAAAAGTTGCCATGACCTTTTGCTGGTCCTAGACTTTCACCTTAAGGAAATAAAACTATTTAATCTCTTACTTATTTTCAAAGATTGCTCCCTGCAAATGGTGAGTAATAATAAATCGTAGTAAATCTTCTACCTTAAAATGAGGGCAGCAGAAAAAACTTGCAAATGCTTGGCTACGAAGAATTGCAGATAATCTGAATGGGCAGTACATTTGTTGGCCGTGAGCTCTATCTGATTTTTAATGAATAGGAAATATCACTCCAATGACCAGATACTTCCCTCCGAGACCCTGATGTTTACAAATGATGTGCGTTCACAGGAGTGACAGCCAGGGTGTAGGAGTAGGTAGGGCAGGTGGGTCTTACTTTGGCCATAGAAAGTGATTGAGCTAGGGGTTAGAAGAGGAAATGATAAAGATACAAGAACAAGCTGGTTGTGTCTGTGGAGGGGTGAAACAAGGATGTGTAACAAGAACTGAACGCCGATACTGGTAATTTGGAATCCCGTTCCTGGGTTAGTCCTTCTCCCTTTGCTTGAGTGTGGGCTTTAGCTAATGCATATAGCTTAAAATCGTGTCAGGAGGGTACCGTGGGCAGTCATTGAGGAAGGAGAATAATCCAGATTTTAGAATACTGGATCGCAGAATCACAGGTTTTGTTTTTCTTCTCTGAATAACCAGGAAAAAAAAATTGTTCCTGATATCTTACCTGCCCTAATCTGAGGAGTATAAGCACCTCTGTATTAATACAATATTACACCTGCTGCTGCTATTGGAGTGGGGCTGGGCCGGCTGCACAGACATTTGCCATGACTCTCAGTCTTCTGGGCGTATAATACTTTGAGGCTTTCTAAGACAAGTTGCATCCTTCAGTCTGAAGGGAGCAGCTTTCTGTTTCCTACAGAAACTAAAAAATTCTGATTTTCACAGAATTGCCTATGGCAGTTGTTTTCAGAACCAGTGGCTAAAGTCATGAAGTTGATTGCATGATCTTTTTTTATCGAGAACTCTCGTGATAAATGAAGAACAGCACTTTGCCAAGCCAGGATCTTCCATATTCCACAGGGGGAGGTTAGAGACAAAAACTACAACCAAAAAAACCCCCTCCTATAAGAATCAATGGGATTTAATCCATACTTTGTTATTGTTATTTTTTACACCTAGCTTTTCTGAAGCCTTAGACTTGTGTCTCACCTTCTGCAATAAGATCTGACAGATCTGTAATACGCTCGTTTTTAACCTAAATGAGAAGGATATATCTAGATATAAATCAAAAAATGTGATTTGTATTTCATGTTTCGTTTACTAAAGCATTTACAGCATTAGGAGGTTAGTGTCATCTACCCATCTGTAAAAGCAGATGGAATTGCTATTTGGTGTGTCTATTAACAGATTTAATTCAATGATGTACCTCTGGGTAGAAATTCAAATTATGAAATCCTAAATTCAGATGATCGTGCAGAGCCATAGCATTGCCAGCCACCATCTAATGAGCAATAATTACAGATCTTTGAATTTTTCAAAGAAGTCAAAAGCTGTGACACGTATCTGGAAGTCAGAAAAGTAATGGCAGCTCAGCTCTTAAAGTCTTCTGGACTTTTTTATATTTGAGTATCAGCTCAAGCCTCTGCATTCTTCACATGCAAAAGAAAGACTGTGTTCAACCTTTTTTTTTTTTTTTTTTTTTAATTGGGAATTCCGAAGCCTATATTATTCACATTTATAAGAAAAACATATGGCAAGGATTGCCCAGACCTGCCTGCTGAAAATTATGGCAACAGACTGGGGAAGAAAGTTGATTTCTGGGTGTTAGTTTACTGCAGGAGATGCAGATCTTTGGGTGCTTTGAGCAGGGTTAGGTTAGAGTGCTGTTCCAAGCCTTGTAGAGGACTCGGACTTTTTGCACTCTGTCTGCTGTATGTTAAATTAGACTTTATGCTTTAGGAGGTGACAGGCTCTCTAGCAAGGCATCTGCCGACTGCTGCTCACAAATTAACTGCTGTATACAGTATAGGTGCCATAATATGCAGAATAGTATTAGATGTAGCATATGTGTTGTTTTTTTTTTTTTTTTAAACTTGCAATAATGGGGAGTGGAGAAAAAAACCTGAATAAAATGTATCACTGTATCACTTTTTTTTTTGACTTAAGTAACATAAGCTGTTTGCAATAACTATTTTCCGAGCTTAGGAGTTGTGTGGTTTGCCTGTTACGATGCAATAAGTGCACCAGCCAATATGTAAATGCTGCAGCAAGAACCTGGTTTTTATTCTCAATGCTTGAGGAGTTGTGCACGTCAAATCCAGTTTCACAAGTTAATGTGTCACATGTGAGTGACCTTGAAAACTGTGGAGTCTATCATGAAGATCCAGGTTACCATGAAACCTCAACAAAAGGCTCGTGCTCAGCAATATGTTTTAAATTAAACCTAAAATCCTCTAATTGAAGGGAACTACTGTTAACCTCAGCTGGAAGGCTGTGCTAGGACTGGTGAATTGTTTCAGTTTCCTCGTGTTCCTGTGCTCTGTTCCTGCTGCTGAGGAGCTGACGGGTGTTCAGCCCCATCCCACCATCCCTACAGGGAGGGCAGGGATGGTGGCTGGAGGCAGGACAGCTGTAGGAAGAGTAAAGGTGGGAAATCTGTGTAGAAGTGGTGTCATCAGGAGGCAAGAAAAGCACTGAGGAGGTGTCGCAGGGAAGGACAACAGCAGTTGTGTGCCCTGGCTCTCTGGTGGGTCAGTGCTGGAAGCACAGTGGCAGTCAGAGGAGCGATCAGCTGGGCACTTAAAGCTGATAAGTAAAACTAGAAAGGGCTCTTCACAAACCTTGTAGAATAATACAGTTGCAATCGGGGACTAGATAGATGTGTTCGCTGCATTTGGACTTCCTTTTCCATAGGATGTCAGTGAACACAGCAGGCTGACCATTGGCAGCAGTGGGACACCTTCCAGGAAAGGGAGAAGCAGCAGCCTTTCTTCTACAGCTTCAGCTTTCAAAAAGTGCTTGTTCAGAAACTGGGTTGTAGATATTTGCCAAAAAAAATAATTAAAATGCCCAGAAGTTAATTTTTTGCAAAGCTTCCTGCGATGTGCAAAGCAGAACCAGGAAAGCTGGTGAAGCGTCAGCAGATCATGCCCAGCATTGGGCTGGACGCAGTGCTGGGCTGCTGAGGTGATGATTGCTTTGCAGCACTGATGTATTTTAAAAGGGACACATGCAGCACAAAGTGAATTTGAACTTCAAGTAAGACAAAGTTTACAGCAGTGTCTGCAACCCTGAGTAACTCGAGAAACAGGGCATATGTTTATAGATGTGTATAAACTGTGGAAAAACACAGGGCAGCAATTTTTATTGCCTTGCACTTTATAAAATTGATCCCTCTGTACCCGAGTTATCTGTTGCTCACACGTCCTCTGTTCTTAGTTAAACGTTGCCATCCAGGTGAACCAGGGGCTCTGTTGTAGAGTCATTGTGAGTAACATGGTACTTCAATTGCTCCATATATTGTTGTTATAAAACTTGAAATGATAAATCACTGCCATGATAGAGACTCTATAAAAAGCCATACAAGCTTTCAATTATTTACCATACTACTAAAAAAATCTTTTAAAATGTCACTGGAAGGAACTATAAAATTTTGTGGTACTAATTTAGTGATGTGATAAAATCCAAAATATCTGCTTTGGGTTGTAGATGAAGGAATTGAATATGGACAAATTTTGTGGAGGACATTTTTTTAACATCTGCTGGTCTTGGGATGTGTAAGACTTTTACTGAATAATGAAAATCAGGACTTGAGCACAGTGTTAACATTTATACTTCTTTATGTGGCAAAGTCTATATAGTAGATACTGCATCACCGAATATGGAGTTACGCTTTCACCACAAAAGAAACCTGTCATATTTTAAGTAGAAAAATGTAAACTTGAATGTTAGCACTAACAAACTAGCTCCTGGGCTTGATTATCTCTACTTAAATCAGAGAGAGGTGGTTGCTGTGGGGATGAGGCAAACCTCCTTTTGGCCAATGACTTGGTGCTGAGGTTGAGCTTTCATCCAACGACTCAGAACTGAGTAAACCTATTGTAGTGACTGCAGAGTGTCTCCTCCTGTCTTTCAGACCCCATTATGACTTCCAGAGAAAGGTTGGTACTATACTGTATTTCCTAAAAAGGCAGCCATTGATTCCAGGATCTCTTTCTGCCAGTGATCCTTTAGCTAGAACCTGGGCACCACAGAATTCTGCGTTTCCCTTGGGGGCTGGTGGAGGCTGATGAGTTTGAAGGAGTTACATGGTGCACAGAGCTCAGAGACATTTTGTCGTGCTGATTCTGTGAATTTTGTGATTTTTTTCATAATCAGGTAAAAATTGGTTCTGAAATGACTTTAGTAGTGTCTAGGGATTCATGTCTTGAACGTTTCACAGGGCAATGGGGTAAAGAACTGTCTTTTAGGTTACAAATTCCTATGTGGCAAGACAATACAGGGTTTCTTTATTTTCATCCGGTTGGTCTGCAGCTTGGAGGATATCCCATAGTATTATACAGTTGCAATTCAACTTGGAAGACAACTCATGCTGGCTGAGGTTGTGCTTCAAGATGCTGTGTAACTTAAAGGATAATTAGGGCTAAAATTTTGCTTGGACTTAAATGTTGCAATAATGTCACCTTGTACTTGGAGAGCAGCTTTCATCCAAGAGGCTTCCAGCTTGATTAAAGAGCTATGCTTGCACACAAATACGAGCGTTGTTCTGCTGGGAGCAGGTAGTTGCAAAACTGTCTCTCCTTTCTGTAAATGGAAGGTATCATAGTACTGCTAAGGGGACTAACCTCCATTTTCAATAGTGAATGTTTTGTTTAAGGAATTATGTTTCATATTTAAAGCACATTTAATAATTACCCTTCACAATAAAATATCTACATATTCACCTACTGTCACAATGATACTTATTTCCTGCTAGCTATTTAAAAAAAATCAAGTAATTAATGAGTGACAGCATAGTCCATTGACTTCTGATGCATCTTGTGCTCTGAGTCAGCTGGAAAGGGATTTGTCTCAGCTGATTGTTTTCTAGGCTAGATTGCCTTTGTACCTGAGGTGGAAGTAGGCTGTTCTAGGGAGCTAGTCATTACCTTGGGTAGGTACTGGACACAGATGAAGGAATGTTAGCAATGTACCAGTTTCGTTCATGGGCTGTAAAGAGATAGAGCAGAGAATTGGACGAGAAAGTATAAAACGAATCCCACTAGCATAATCCTCCTAGATGTTTAATTATTTCAATACTCATAGCTGTATGTTTCGAAGACAAATGGGCTGCTGCTGGGAGCACACTGTGTACATGGGTACACAGCATGTACAAACACTTTAAGTACAGTGAGCTTTACTCATGTGGGCAGTTCTGCAAGAGTGAATATACCTCCTTACAACCCTATTTGTCTTTTGTACACTTGAGCTTCTTGACATCGTTTAAATGATTCCAAACACGTGTTTTGTGTGGCTCAGGATAGAAGGCAGAAACATTTCACGGCACAGACCAACATTCATTCATCGAGAACAGGAACTCAAGAGCTATAGCCCACTTGTGTGACTTGGTCTATGACTCTACAGTTCACAGAGAGATATTTGCTTATATTTAACTACATTTCTCATGTTATGTTAATTCTTCTACATCAAGGTCAGCATTTGGAACACACAAAAATACCATTTTCATCTCATCCAGCTCTGATACAGAAAACGAGAGAACGTACTACATTTTACTGTGCCACTATGTCTCACGAATGGTAGAAAACAGGCAAATCGGGTGGGAATCTTAGCTGGGGTCTGACCACTGCACACAGGGTAGGTGCTAGAAACAGGATTTTATTCCTGACTGTACTCGAGATATAGGGCTGGCTGTTCTCTACAGCGACTGCTCCTCGTTTTCTTGCAAATGTTCCTGTTCAGACTTGTTCTGGGTGAGTGAGGAGATAGACTGCAAAGCAGATTTTTATTTCAGACATTTGAAACGTTTATCCCTGGTTGCATTTCAGAGCAGACAAGTGTAATGGAATTTGGGAGCGTGATGCCAATAAAATCAGCAGCAGCTGAAAGCGGAGCTTTAGGTTGGTTGTGAGTCTTCGGGTGGTTGTTTTGTAACAACTGGCAGTAGGGGAGTCCTCTGCCCCTTGGCAATCAGCCACCTCATTAGCAGCATTTAAAGGTCTACTAGGTGCTCTACTTACTTGTGCAAGATATTGCTTTTAAAGCGCTGCTTTCTACATGATGAATTCTACAACTAATTTCTAATGTACTTACTGGTTTGTTGGCTTGTCTGTCCTGAAAAGGGGACAGTACTGCTGAGAGCTCTTGTGTTTCTCACTGGTGCAAGAGCAGCTGCTCCTTGCTAATTTCTTTGTGACGATTTGACCTTTTAAGATAGTGGAACACTAAAAGTACAAGATATTTACTAAAAACTTCCACTTTTTTTTTTTAATTTATAGATCTATTAAGCAAGAAAAAAACTCATTTTTTTTAGGGCAGGCTAGAGATGCTGAAGGGACTCTAGAGATTCCAGTCAACATTAAGCAAGGTGATGCATTTATCAGTATAGATCCGCTGCAATCCGTGAAAGCCAGCTGATTTGCACCGAGTCTGTGTTACTCCATCAAGCATGCTACCTTGATCTCAGTGTAGCCATAATGTGTAGTTACAACACCTGCAATGCCAGTACTAAGCACAGATGTCAAAAGCATCCAGTTCTTTTTAGAAAGGTTATTAGAGTACTGACAATGGTTCGTACTTCACTTCAAGTAATTGCTTTTAAGTAACCCTTTGTCCTGTTTAGAAATAGCCTTGATTTTTGTCAGACTTTTTCCTAGATTTTGCTCAGAAAAGGCAAAACAATAAATGCCTTCCACTCAAATACCTCTTGGACGAGCTACATATTGACAACTGTAACCAAGCTATCAGAAAGAAAATGTTTATTTCCACTTTTACTGGTGAGAACTGCTGGAGAGTAATCTAAAAGGGCTTTAAAGCCCTCTTCACTTTAAAGGTTGCAGACATTGTCTAACTGCCCACAGCATGACTTGTATAGAGACACTCCCCATCTTCCTCCTTTTTCCTTTACATTTTCCTCCTTTTCCATTTACATTGCCCAATAACATACATGCACAAAGCTGAGTAACAGGTTGTCACGTAGCACCAGCCCCAGAGCAAAGCGTGCTCCGTTCAGTGCTAATGGTGGCAGCAACAGCTAGGATGGCTGGTGAGTGCTGAGCTGGGTCCCCAACTAAGTGAGATACTTACTATGGGAAGAACTTTGAGTTCTTCACCTACTGCACTGAAGAGGGTGCTCAGGACAGGACGTTCCTCTGAAAACCACATGGCTTTTTTTTTTTTTTCTGGCTGGCTGCTGGCCAGTTTCCCCTTTTGTTTGTTTTTATTTTTCCCCAAAGTAACTTTCACTGATGTGTATGCTAAGAGTTACACACTGCAAATAAATCTCTGTGCACGTCGGTCGATCCTAGTGTTCTTCATGTAAAACATATTGCTGCGTGGACTGCAGTTCACATCATCAAGAACTGGTGTATGAGACTTTTTAAGCAGAAATAAATGCCAACCCTGGCTTTCAATTCTCTTTCTTCAGTTCTTTTGGGAAACTCCATGTTGCAATTGTCATTTGCAGTAAATTGTAGTGACCTTCTCCTTTATGTGTGACAAGCAAGAATGGATTTGCTCTTGGCCATAAGTAAGGCCTCGTTCAGGAAATGACCTCCTTAATTTATTCATCATAAAGTATGCAAAATACATACCGTGTGAAATGAAATGGCCAAAATAAATCCTTGCCCCTCAATAGTAATGTGTTTGTGATACCATATTGCAGAAAGAATGTGTAGACACATTCCAGAAACAATACGTATGTAGCCTTAGAGTCCAGATGGCTTTAAAGTGTTCAATTAACTGACTTTCCCATTTGGATAAATGCTAGAGAGGGCAACACTGGTATTATATACCCTCCTGCTCTCTCTTTCAGTACTCTATTACCTAAACAGTGTTTTAAATAGTGTAGCTATTGCAGATAACAAAGCCTGAGTTTTGTAATAAGAATGCAGCAAGTGCTTTGTTATACAGTGGGGAACTGCAGCAAATCAGGCATGCAGGAAAAGGGCTCTGAAGGTGAAAGTACAATGGAGTTGGTGAAAGAACGATGGAGTTGTTTTCACTTTTCGTCTTTAACCTTGGCAGGAGCAACAGCTCCTGGAGTCTTTTGAAGCACTGTGGGACAGTTCTCATTAATTCTAGCCTCTAAATTGTCAGAATATCGGGCAAGTAGAATGAAAAAGGAAAAAGATCAGAAAAGAACCCTAAAAGGGATTACAAACAGATCACAGGCCAATTCCATCTTCGAGAGCACCTCTGATGTGACTAAACTTGAAGACGAATAGGTTGATTAATGATTGTAGAACCATTCCTACCAAATCTGTGTTTAGATGAGCATTTATTTTAAAGACTCTGGGCTTAATTCTTACATATACAAAGCCAATTTAGGACATTTTGGTCCTACTGCAGGTCATTTACATTCAATTTAAGTCTTTAGACTAGAGCAAGCCTGAGAGAAAAGTCTTTCAAAAAGGAATAAAAGGAGTTGTATTTTAAATGATGGAATGACTGTGTTTCTGATGTGCACTCTATGTCAAAATGGAATTGTGTGTGTGCCAAAAACTGAGCTGTGGTTTGACGGATGCTCACAGGAAAATCATGGTTAGGAAAATCCGAGTTAGGAAAAACTTGTTTGTCCTTTCGGAGGTAAGAGGTTGGGAACAATATCTATTTAGATGATGATGTGGTTCAGAATTTAGGCTGGAATGTAAGCAGGACTGGCTTTGTACTAGATGGCCTGGCATATGAATGTAGAGGAATTCTTCCATTAGAAGTAGTATTAATCAGATGAGGATCATCTCTTCTCACAAGAGTATTTTCACTTCAGACTGGAATCTCTCTTAATGCTTCAGTGCTGATGTGAGTGAAGAGAACAGGAGGAAATGACATTTTATTCAAAAGGGAGAAATAATAATCCCTTAGTTCTTTCTGTGTAGACTCACAGTAGCTGAAGTAAACTTTTTTTTTCACGCAGGTCAAGGATAAAGGATAGATACTGAAGTTCAGATGCAATTTCCTACTGTGAATCTGGAAAAGTTTGAAATGTACAGTTCTAATTTTGACCTGGCTACTCGTGAAATATAGTTATTCCTGTCTATGTGATGTATTATTCCCAAGTAGTCAAATACAACCAGTTCACATAAATTTGACTATCTCCTTCACTGTAAATCATGCAAAACTGTACATGCCAGTTGCTTCAATGTGGCCAGAAGCTACAGGCTTCCACTTACTCTCATCACAACCATATACTACTGTTTTTCACTCTCCAAATTCTCTCGAAGGTCAAAGATGTGAAATCCGAGCACATGTGAAATCTGAGACACTTTTTGGTGGTAATGCTAAACGTACTTTCAAGTAGGACATGTATTATCTATTTTTAGCTGTAATCTTGGCTGAGTGGCAGAGTTAATGCACTGGTTAGAATTTGAATAATACATGAGACTTGTACTATGAGGACAATAATTTAGCTATAATCTGATGCATGAAGTAATGAGTGGTAATTTTCTCTTGAGATGCAGTAAATCGCTACGTACCTTAGTAAACAAGTGTAAATGGTTTGGCAAGCACGTGGTAGTTATAATAGACTCATTTGGCCTCTTGTTGAAATCGCAGTCGTGGCAGGACTACGCTTGTCCCACTGTCTGCAGGGGATTTGCAGCTGGAAAGAAGAATGAAGATTTCATCAGTAAATAAAAATGTGTTTATTTCAGAAACGTAATTGAGAATACTTATTTCTGTACTTTTTGGAAAAAATGTTCTCTAGAGATAAAAACTGCTGTGTTTGCAACAGATTCAGGTTTTACTAAAAACTGCATAAATTTTGTTTGTTTTCATTGGCTATAGACTTCCCCTCAGCAAAAGTAACATCTTGCCTGTATTCATTTCTGATGGGTTGTCCTGACAAAAGAGAACTTAAAGAAAAATGTAATTTTACTGTTGTATACCTGCAATATAGGCATTGAAAGAATGACAGTGACAAACATCCGCTCTTTCCAAAAAATTGGGGCAGGGTGTCTTCACCCCAAACCATCTGCTCGTTTTCTGCAGCGGTCACATTTGTGGAATGGGAATGAAGTCTAGTACCTCAAGTGTCCTCTGATCTTCCAATACCCTAACCCATTTAGTGAAGGAGTTAACAGACAGAATTTGGGGGATGATGTGTAGTATATCCATATAGAATCATAGGCAGGAATACGTTCAGTCTTACAGCTCGCAAGATCTGCTTGGTAGTTTCTTTATATATCTCTGGCATAAACTTATCTCTAAACTAGAATGTCAAAGCAACTCAGCATGTGTTGCTGAGTTTATAGAAGTGTATGAAAGGGGTTTATTAAAGTGCAACCCGAACTCTCTTGAAACTCTAATCTCAAATTCTTCATTATTGCCAAATTCCTGGTGCATTTGGAGGTCTTGCTTTCCATTTTCTGTGCCTCAGTCATCACTGCGGAAGGCTCAGCCAGCTCTGAATCGTCCCAAAAGAGAGAGAAAGGAGAACCTAAAGATTTGTAGAGCTATAGATCCCTACCTTTAGGTCAACCCACGCAGTTGTTGCTGAAGTCTTCCTGAGGTGTAAGCATTGAGCTCAGCTCTTTCCATGGCTCATTTAATGTTGCAGTGATTGAGAAAAGGTGAAGTGAGAACATCCTTTGCTGGGAGTGGAGGAAACAAGATGCTGCTCCACTTATCTGTACTTTTTGGTTAAGAGAGAAAGTCTAGATTTCACCCTGATCATAAAAAAATAAAAATAAAAATGCAAGTGCAACTGAAGTGTTCAGTCAGTTCAGTTCAGCTTCTGTCACTGCACTGCTGACTGACTTTACACTTGCCACCTCTTCTTTATGGCATTGCGAAATATTTTCATTATATGCACATTGTTGCTCTCAAACTTGTTATAATATAAATGTGACAGCGTTAAATCTGAATTTAACTGAAATACAACTTCACAATCTTTTGAATCAGACTGAAGAAATAGAAAAACATTTATTTTTTATTTGATTTCAGAAGAAAAAAAAAATCTGTTCTGTTTTTTTCTCTTTGGTACAGAATATAAGAGGAACAATTCTAAATTTGATACTTTCACAATGTGAAAAATTCAGGGAAATTATTACTAGTCGCTGAATTTTTCTGAATTATTTGTTTAGCTATAGTGATGAGGGCTGTTTCCTCTGTGCTGGAGCCCACAAAGGTCAGAAATCAGGAAGGACAATTTCCCGTCTGGCATAAACCCTGAAACAAGAGATATCCTTGGCAATGCCAGCATCTGTCCAAATCTCAAACTGGGAATGAGTCATAAAAACAAAACAAAGCTCACTGATGATTCGTTCTGCATCCAGTGAAAGCTGCGAAGCCCTGATTATCTTGGTTATTATTCCTCTGAAGTTACCTTTACCTTTTTTTTTAAGTGCCAAAGCTCAAGAACTGCTCCTCTGACCTCCCAGACATCTAATTTCCCCGAATAGTTTCTTGTCTTTGACAACTACACTGTGTTCAGCTCCCAGAATTGGAGCAAAGCAAAACAAGTCTCTCAGCTTTAGAATACGTGTATGGAAACAACAAAATCTCCTTACCTGTGAGATTTCTTCAGTTTTTCTCTTGTACTTTCAGATCTTTTATTTGCTAAAGAGCTTTCTTTCACATAGTGCTGAACCAAACTGCAGTCAAGGAACTACCAGAGGAAAAAAAAAAAAAGTGGGTAAAGAAATATCAGAGCTCTGCCACAAGAAGAGTCGCTTCTATTGCAACTGTTCCTTTTTGCTGGAAGATGGTGATGATGGGGATTAGCCCACACTCCACAGCAATAAAGTTTTGTTTGACCATGCAAATGTAGTTAAGTGTAATTTATCCCTAGTGCAACTGTATATATCCACTGGAGAAGGTGGTGTGCAGTATTTATAATGGAAGCAATTAGCACTGAAGCACAAACGTTTACAGCGGGTTTCACTGTGGCTCGTTTTTAATTATTCTACAACGTATGTACTGGTTTAATTACATAGTGGAG
This sequence comes from Apaloderma vittatum, assembly GCF_000703405.1. Taxonomy (NCBI): domain Eukaryota; kingdom Metazoa; phylum Chordata; class Aves; order Trogoniformes; family Trogonidae; genus Apaloderma; species Apaloderma vittatum. The sequence goes on from NW_009719723.1 coordinate 31,014, forward strand.
ATTAAGCTGTATCAAAGTGACGTTGTTATGATACAGTCACTTGAGATTCTGGCTTTTATAGCTTAGAGGATCAAATAATCCTCTTCAGAGAGCTCCCCTTGTCATTAGAGCTGCGTATGGTTAGCAACTTCTAAGAACTTCTGGGCTCCTTATATGATTTTGTTGTCATTGGAAACAACATGATGATGACGTGGTGATAAAACGTGATGTAACCTGTTCCTCAAATCTATATATTTAGTTCCATATAAGTTTCAAGCAAGTCGATTTGGTGCTCCCCCCTTCTCAATTGCACTATCTGCATATGCAACCTAACCACAACCTTTTACAACTCCTCATTAACCTGCTGCATCCAGCTGCTCTGTGCACCAGGGAAGAATGTGTAAATCGGAATGGAGGTCAAGAGTTGAGGGAGATTAAAGAATGAATCCCTTAAGCTAAGAAAAAAAAGCTATTTTTCTAGTAGAACAGTTTCCCTGAAAACAAATATCTTAGATTTATTACGTCTACATAATTAGCTCCTAGAAAGAGTTAAGGGAGACCTAAAGAAATGCACGTCCCCGTGTGATGTACAGGTCACTGCGGGGCCATGGCAGTGGTCTGTATGCCAGTCTTATGGGAGGGACTTTGAATGTCTAAGATACAGGTAGGATGCTAGATATAGTTAATGTCCTACTTAAGGGAGGAGTATTACCGAGCAGATTTAGAAATGTTGTTTTTGTCATCGGTTTCCTAGACTGGCACAGAGCAAAATTTCCTCTGGGACTGAGTAAACTAACAATGTGCTACCAAAGCATACGGAGCTGAGCCAATCACTGCTGTTCTTTCTGAGATCCTGAGCTAAGCAATGGTGTCACTGGCAATTTCTCCTTGTCCTATCCAAACAAGAATATATTACTAGTTTTTTTTGAGACCAGTTTCTGTCTGCCTCATGCTGAGTCTCCAGCTCTGTTGGAATGGATGTCAGCCCTTGACCCCACTCCACCGCTGAAGTGGCCTGTTGGGACCTACTGGAGCTTCCACTGGGGTGGCAATGGTGACCTGGACAGCCCAGCACTTGCATGGGCACACCGGGGCAGCCTGGGTGGCTGCGTCCGCACAGTGCTGCTCAATCCTTGAGTGTTTCCTGAGGCGGGAGTTGGATGAAGCTGACTAGGCAGTCATTAATGGGCAGTCAGGGCCAGGAGAGATGTCTTTCTCTCCTGGGAAGAGAGCCAAGAGAGCTTGCCCAGTGCTGCGTATGGGGGACACAGCCTTCCCAGAGGTGAAGACAACGAGAACCTCCAACTTGCTTTCATCTCTTCCAGTGGAGCAATGAAATAAATCTGTAGAGTACAATTAAAGAAGCGCTTGTGCCCTGAATCCGAACACCACCTGCCCCTCTTGTCCCTGTGAATCTGGAGGGTTCCAACCTTTTAAGTTACCCTGTTACTCTATGTGGGAGAAATTTTGCCTCTGCCCTTTCCATAGTCTACTGCCAGTGAGGTTTATTTAACAGAACTATTGATAAATATGCATATGTATTAACTGCCACATCATGTTAAGTCTCAGCTGGTCTGTTTTTCTCTGTCAAATTTAATTACAATCTAGGAGACAATGTAACAGGATACGAGTGACAAAAATTGACAGGACGTGTCACAACAAAATGTGTCAGCCTAGAATATCCAGAAGGCAGTTCCCCAAGCGAAGAAGTGATCCCACTCATCCACCAGCTCCTCTTTCAGCATCCTCTCCTACACAGATAAGTTCACAGTTCTCAGCTTGATTCACAACATATCTAAAAAAATTAAATCGTTTTCTTTCTGGATTGCTTGTCAGATCAGAAGTCCTATCCTGTATATCATTTACTAAATGTCCTTTTTTCCCCTTATTATTGCAGGCAATTCCTGCAGCCTTGTTTACATCTGGCTTTGTTTCTAACTCCTTCTAGTTTCCGTCTAGCTTATAGCTCCCTATATCAAACTGTCTTCTTCAGTCAGACATCACATCTGCTCTCCTTGTTTTGATCAGCATTAATGAAACACCCACCACTTTTACATTCCTTTGGGCGTTATTCATCTTGGCTGTGTGGTAAATAATTTAGATTCTGAAGAGAGAATGAAACTATTTGCTTGGGTTTTAGTTGATATTCTGCAAAAGGTAGTCTTAAGCCATGTCCTTACTAAGTATTACAGTCAAGGTAGATGTTGAGACTAATGTAAGAAATTATCTGCTGAATCTATTTGAGGAAAGGAAAGGTTTCCTTTAATCATGTTAATTATGCTTTCATGATCAAGTAATATGTGAAACAGGTGTTTTCTCAAATAACGATTCTTCCCCTGAGATAAGTCACTTTTAGATTTATTTTGAAAACTCACATTGTTGAGTGAACATCGGTTCAATTTCTTACGCGGGCCAGCCTCCATTGAAATGTTGTTTTGCGGATGAGATGCCGTACTTCAGGATGGCTTCAGGAACTTCCATTTGTTTGGCTAAGTGTCGTGGATAGGTAACGGCTGAAGGATTGTAACGTGGAAGGGACACGATGTGTATGAGTGGTCATACTTACAAATTAATTCCTTTTCCCCGTTAACAGAAAACTCATGAATCAAAATTAATTGATTGCTGTCTCATTTTTTTCTTTTTTTTTTGTTTGCTTTTGATTTTTCACTATATAGAAAGAAAGAATTTGGGTTTGTGAACTGATTTTTTTTTTTTTATTGATTTGCTACCGGAGCTGCCAAATCAGCTATCTTGTTAGGGTTGGTTTTTAGGCAGCAAACATAAGGAGTTGTAATTAAATTCAGATAATGCATTGCCAACCTCATGCAGCCATTGACCTTAGCTATATCTGGAGTCACCTCTTTGCACGGACAGGTTTGGCTTCAGAAAGACGGAAAGCTGGGTTATTGCATTACTTTGCTCTTCCAAATAATTGATTCAAGCAAGTGATACAGTGGAAAGTACAGCTAATGTCTTTGCCTTAAAATTATTGAACTGAACTGGCCAATCTTGATTTTCTTTACTTTAAATCCAAACTTCATAAATTCTCAAGTAAGTGTTTTTAAAGTTATGAAACGGAGATCTGGACAAACGTAGATAAGAAAAGGTAATTGTGAATAACAGTAGATAACAGGCTATTGATTTGACCTGGGCACTTTAAAAAGAAACAGAACCATCCGGAGTGGGCTCGGAGAACCCCAGGTGCGTTTCAGTCTGAAAGGGTAGAGCGTGTGTCTGTGCATAACTCACAAGCACATCTCAATGGAGCATCTTGAGAACAGAAGTGCAGTTAATAATTTTGACTGCTGGAGCCTGAAAGTCAAGGTAGGAGAAATAAGAAACAAATAAGAAAAAAATGAGCAAACACATTTATAAGGCTAAAAGAAGAATTTGAAGGTATTTTTTTAAAAATTCTTAAGCTCCATCACAACTTTTTCAAGCTTCTAGAGTGGAAGGAGTAAGGCCTGTCTGTGTTTTTGCACTTAGGTGCTGGTAGAAAGTGAAGCTCTGCTTCAGATCTTGATTTACTCCAATGTTTCATTTCTTTTCTTCTTTTGAAATCCTATGAGGACTCTTCTTCTGGAAGTTGGATAGATTTGCCCAGGAGTTCTTATTCTGTGCCTTTGAATAGTAGAAAGCAGGTAGTTCACTATTTTATTTAGTCCTTCCTTTGATTAGATTTTTACTTTCTTTTATTTGGATTATACTCGACATTATAGAAATTGGATCCTTACATGGAGTGAAACAAAGAGTTCTTCGAGTACAAATGCATTTACTCAGGGTGCTGGCTCCTTCTCCCAGTAAAACACAGAAGACATTTGTGCAAAGACGCTGTTAGGATCCCTAAAGAACGTTCAGAGAATTCAAAAACATGAAGCGTTATCTACAAGTTCCATGAACTATAACTAAACTATGTTGCATTCCATACAAGTCAGATTATTAAAAATTAATGAATGGTTTTCCAAAGTGACAAAATGGTTTGGGTACCTCTGTTTTCAGAATCAAATGTGGTGTATTTGAAAGGAGCTTGTCTTACAGCTCTTTACTACATGACCAAGTTATGTGTGACTATAAAATTTCTTATGTTGGTTTTTCTCATATATTGTGGTTGCTGTCTTTTTGGTTTTCTTTGTCATTTTGATTATCTGCAGTGCTACATGAGGATTTATGTATAGGGGTTTTTTTTGTCTGGAAGTGAATAAACCCATCCTTTCATTGCAATAAATTAATTTCCTCTATTTTACGTTCTAGCGGTCTTAAGCAATTTTTAAGTCTTAACGTTTCCTATGGTTATGTACTATTGACCCACTCTTGGGTTTTCCTGCTAAATATATCTTCTTCATGTCTAGATGAACTAACTGTACTGTTTAGAAACTTCGAAGCAGAAATGCACAGTGAGACAAAGCTAATCAGACAAATTGATAAGTAGACTAAAACTGAAGCTAAAGCCAGAAAAACATGGATATCCACTCAGAGATTGGAGTTCAAGCCGCTTCCTGAGTAGAGGCTGTTTTGTGTGAAGTACTTTTCTTTCCATGATTAAGGAATAATCCCACAGAACAGCTACTGGGGACACGAATCTTTATATCATTGTACGTAATCTGCTGTGTATCTAGGGATGATGTTTTTCTTGCATTACATCTATTTTCCTTCTCTATTACACCTTGACAACATTTGATCAAACATCATAATTTTTTCTACATGAACCTTCAGGAACTCATTTTTCTGTCCCTATCCCAGAAGCTTGAAGAAATCCATTAAGGTCTTCAAGACCTTAATGTATTCAAGACTTCAAGTCCCTCACTTATTTTGCTGAACAATATGCAGGAAGACAGGGAGGGGAAAAAACCTAGTGCATTCATATTTTTATTTTTTTTCAGTGCATGAACATGGAGTGAGTTTCAGCATAATCAAAACCTGATGAACTGTGTTTGTTGATCTTGAAGAATTTTAGTACTGCTTTGAAATCTTCCCTGAGGTGTCATGTCTCTAGTTGTAGTATAAATTTGATTTTGAAGTTGGCCGTGCTTTACATACGGGATTGCGCCAGACGACCTCCGAAGGTCCCAACCTGAATTATTTAATAATTCTAATATTGGGTTTAAAATATTCTATAGCAAGGGGCCAAAAAATATTTCTGTGCCCATCAAGAACCTACTGATCTTAAGAATGTTGCTGCTTTGGCAGCTGATCAGCACAGTTTCAGAGCATTTTTAGATTAAGCCATTTTGCTTGACATCTGCATCACCTCAGGCTAACACAAATTAAGAAGCACTAGAAAAGCAATGGTTTACTTTCTCACTGAAACCAACAGCTCTCGGAATTACCCCAAGGAGAGACACGGCGTATGCAGAGTGGGCTGTTGTGTAACTGCAGTGATTCCTCTGGAAACTTCAGTGTTAGCGCTCCGTTATCTGAGCTCATTTTGAGTATGAAGAAAGGAGAATTAGGCAGCTGCATTCCTTTCTTGAAAGAACAGAGATGATTCCAAGGGAACATGCAGTGCAGCTGTATGAAGCTGTGAGAGTCCAGACACTGCAGAGGTCAAAGCATTCTCTGCAGTCAGCTCTGCTTTGCTGGAGAATTTTTTTCTGTATGTGTTATCAGTTTGGCTTGCTTTCTTTCTCCACCGTTCCCTCTCTCTACTCTCCTCTTTTGATTTATTCCAAAATACTTCATTATGTTTAGGAATTGTAAGTAGAATATAGTGGGAATGTGGATTCATATACCTGATTTCTGTAACTTCCTGGAAAAGGAATGAATTATAACATGAACATGAGTATTTTGCTCGCTTCTAGAGAATGCGTGTTGTTCTGGGATGCAGAGTAGTAAACCTGTGATTACTTCTAAGAAGTAACATCTTCCTTCTCAGTCTCCCAGGATCTACTAGGGCAGGGACGCCTCTCAACTAGATCAGGCTACTCAAGGCTCCGTCCAACCTGGCCTTGAACACCTCCAGGAAGGGGGCAGCCACAACATCTCAGGGCAATTTATTCCAAGGTCTTGCCACCCTCATGCTGAAGAATTTCTATGTACATCTCTGAGCAAGATGGTATGTGCCTCATGTCTTTTGGAGATGGACGCTGCACCAGACCTTCTCATGCGCAAGAGTTTTTGTGTTAGTTTTCTTCAGTCTAAAAGACAACTAAGTATATTTCTGATTTTCACTCGTTTTTAATCAAAGAGAATTACTAAGAAAATATTGGTATCATTTTATTAGAAGTTTGATTGTTAAGACTTATTCTCACGGAGGTGACCCACTGCAGGTGAGTGAGGCTGAAGCAGTCCAATGGTGCTGTCACATCAGAAAAAAACCAAACAATTAACTGAAGCTTGAAAAGGTCAATGGATGAAATCTGGAAATAAAGGACTGAGGATTTCCAAGACCAGTCACAGCTTTCTTAGCATAAGAAGTTGGAATTCATTCTAAGCATGCGAGTGCCTCATCTTTGCTTTCTGGCTGTTTTCTTCTATGAACACTTTTACTCTCCAAGGAATTCCTACTTCCAAAGGTCCAGCCAAATTTTCCAGTGGTTTAGTTCCTCTCCCCAGACTTCATCCATTAGTAGGATCTTGACATTGCTCCAAAGGGTCGTGTTTGTTTTTTTCCAGAGAGTCATATTCTTTCCCCAGTCAACCTTGTTATTCTCTTGGAAGGCTGTGATCATAGCCCTGTTTTTTTTTTTTTCCCTGTAATGACTTGATATTTTCTCTCCTGATGTCTTTCCATTTCCTAAGGCTCTGATGTTTTTTTTTTCCCAGTAATATTGTCTTCTCTTGTAAATCTGTTATTAGTTGTCTTACCATATTCTTGAAATAAGCTGTGATCTTGTAGCCATAAAGATGATCTAGCAAACAAGGGAATCCTAAAGTACCACCTTGAAAGTGACATGACCACAAGCCAGTTTGTGATGTGAAATGAGACCCTATAATGGCAATTAAAAATTGAATTAAAAGACAAAGCATTAATCCCATCCAAAATTTTGTGGCATGTAAAATAATTAACTCTATCTAATTTATCTTACTGCAAACTCAGTATAGATTCATTAGGAATATACTGTTGTACTTTAATTGTTGAAGTCTAATAAGGATCGAAAAAGTATAAAGTAGACAAAGTAGTCACTAGAGTTGTGTATTCATTTGATGTCCTCTCTATAAACATCTACTATGAATGTAAAGCTTAGTTTTTTCTTAGGGCATGAAAAAAGAGACCTTTGAAGGACAGCTTTGATGAAAATTTTCTGTGTTGCCCTGTTATTAGTCCTCCATCATATCTGAAAACATCGGAGTGAAATGTAAGAATAGGTCTCTTTAGTGACAGAAAACAGTCTGCTTTTTCAGTTGGTTAGTTGTCACGGTTGCCTCCATGATGTGAAACGTATTATTTATAAAGGGAATCAGAAGTACTTTGGGCACAGTTCTGTAGTGTCAGCATTGATGTATCAACCTATATCTAAAGAATACACTTTTGCTTAAATGGAATGTGGGGCTCGATGTAGGGATTACTATATGGAATTTTATGGCTCATCATAAATAGGCCAGATTAGAGGATAAATAGTGTTTCTACCCTTCAAATGTGTGGGTGCCCACAGCTGGTATGGTGTCTTAGTAAAATGAAACCCATTTACAACAAACAAACCTCTCAGGATGCCTCAGAAATTCCTGTTCTGCAAGCTGTCAGTAAAAACCCTGCGAAAGCGTCTTTTGATTTGCATAAACTTTGTATGCACAGTGAGCTGGAGCTGGGCATATAAACAATTTTGGAATTGGTGGTGGAAACAGAAATGAAAACAAACCAAGCCAGACCTTTGAGAACTGCTGGATGCAAAAAATCAGAAAATAGATATTCTCCTTCAAAGAGAATTGCATATTTTTCTATCAGAAGTACACTTTGTCTTGCCTCCGTGTTTTCAGGTATTGCTCTCCTGATTTATATTCCTTTATGAGTGAGTCATTTCTTGCCTGTCATACCAGTAGCTTCTTCCCCAAGAATACCTGCAGTCCCTGTGGCAAGAAGGTCAACGGACAAAATGTCTCCTATTTGTTTTGCTTTTTCCTTGGATCCCCTAAAAGTCAGAGAAACATAGCAGTCCCCTTACATCTCCGTCTCTACCCTCATGTGCATCCAAGTCCTATCCCCACCTTGACACCTCTGTATCTGTTTCATGAGGTCTTTGTAGTTGGGTGTTTTTATATGAAGAAAGTTCTCCAAACCCCTAATCCAAACTCACCTGTCTGCTCCCTTGCAGCCAGCTCTGTGCATCCTGCACTCACAGCACTAACGAGCTGTTGGGGCACATCACCTGCCATGATACATATAAGGAATCTTATAAGTGGACGAGAAGCTCAACATGAGCTGTCAGT
>NW_009719724.1:0-3960 GCF_000703405.1 Apaloderma vittatum
CCTCTCCTTACATTTCTTCAGGTAAAGAAGTTCTAAGACTTCAAAATGAAAAGTGAAAATGTTTTCTGAAATGGAGTTAAATGGCATTGATCATGGATTGACAATGCTATTGATTTGGAAACAATGGGCGTTTTGTTCATGGAGATGTTATTGATGACGATGTTGATGATGATGTTAATAAGAAGATAAAAAAAAGTTTTAAAAAAGTAAAAGTAAATTGAACCTTTGCAAAAAATGTTGTTGCTCTTTTCAAAATCTGTAGTTTAGAAAAAAATAACTCTTAAAAATCTCTCTTCTTTTCCAGTCGACTTTAAATTTAAAAAGGAAAACTTATGATCATAAGTAATATATCTGGCACATATGTTAGCTGCTTTATATCACTTGCACTGAAAGAAAGCTGGTTTGAGATTTCTATTCAGTTCGTTCAAGGTTTCTTTCTGCACTGAATCTGTAATGAATTGTTAAAATCCTTAGGCTTCTGGAAAGAAACCCTTTGAAAGAGGTAGCAAAAAATTTCAAATATGACACCTGATCTATAGCTTTACATTGGACTGCAGTATGTAAATCAAGACAATCATGAAAGCATGCCAGTGACCTGGTGGAGTATGACATACACTATTTTGCTGATCTTCAGCACAAGAATGATTTTCTGGGAAGCATAAATTACTTTTGGGCAGCAGATGATAGCGATTCTTTTTTAATGTCAACTTTTGGTCAGTGTTTACTTAGCAGAGTTTCCACTGGAATTAGGAAACCCATTACTTCCTTTTTGATTACTTGATTTTATCTACAGTCTTTCTTAGTAGTGGTGGTGAATGCCAATAAGACAACACATGACCAAGCTCCAAGCAGTCATTTTCACATAGTTAGGAATTTGAGGGCAAATAATCAAAGAAAGGCAGTTTCACTAGGACGAGTGGGCACAAACCAGTGATTCCCCTCATCTCATGTTTACATCAAGAAAAGTCATTCCTTGCCTTTACGAGAAAACTCCTTGTAAAGGTCACTTCAGTGAACCTTCCCACAGCACCAATAGCTTAAGTCTAGATTTGAAGTACATCTATTTCTTTGGATTCCTGTTTCTATTTCTGTGCCCTGCAGGCACATAATGTGGTAAAAAAAAAAACAAAACAAAAAAAAAAAACCACAAAACCCCAAAACAAACAAAAATCAACCACTGATGACTGTTTACAATTATTGTTTAAAAACCAGTCAACTCACAATCTTCAAAAAAAAAATAGAGGTTCTTAACAAGTGCATGGGTAACAGGCATTTAAGTCTTATAAAACTGAAATTGCATTGAGAACATGGCTGGGAGCCTAATTTAGAACAAAATTAATGTGCATTGTGCAATGAGAAAGGAATTTTGCAAACTTTATTGTGTTACCAGCTTTTAACTGAAGACAGATAAGAGCAAAGATGATCCATAAATTTTAATATGTTAAATATAACAATAATAATAAAATCTATTTTCTGCCTGGAAGAGAACTTTAGTCTTTTTTTTACTGCTCATCACACTGACTGTCGCTGTCACTAGCCCACCTTCCGTCTCCGTACATTTGGCACTGTACAGATGGTGTCCACACGGCTAACCTGTCCTCCTCCCAAAATATGGTGTCTGCATTATCCACCGGGAAAATCACTGGCCTGTACTATCCTTAGACTTAGTTTTCGGGATTGTCTGACAAACAGCAGAATTACACCAGGTAAGGGTCAACAACCAAACAAAATGGGCAACCACCAAGCACCACTCAGGCAAAAGCCCTAGCCTTCTCCATTTACTAACAGACACGCAGTTAACATGTCCAAAGCTGCACCATGCATAAGCTTCCAAAATCTTCAAGAACAGATCCTATATGAAATATTACAGGTCTTGTAATAACCCAAAAGGCACTGAAATATTTACCTTATCCTTGTCTGCCAGAAAAATCTAGAGCCCTTCATTTCCAAGTTGTATGACGCTCTAAACACAGCAATCTTCTGCAAACAAGATTCAAATTACAAGCAGATAGTTCACAGTATAGTTTGATAAGGTCTTCCTTCACAACTTGCTGGTAAAATGTCCTATTCTGGCCACATCTCAATGGTGAAGGACTCTCTCTGACTGATGAATCTACTTTTTCTAGAAAGCTTTTGTCTGCTGTCCATAGCAACAACAACCCTTTTGTGCTGGCTTAACAGAACAGGTAAATAACACTCTCTGGAAAGAGAGGGCAGGAGGACTGAAAGAGGGAGTGCTTCTTGCGGAGGACACATGGACAAAAGCCATTACCTGAGGTGAGAACTGGGCTGGTGGAGGTGGTCAGGAGTTCCAACATGATAAGTTGCCAACATCTATAACTTCCCAAAATATCCCGTGATCTACAAAAATTCACTGAGTTTAATCTTTCAAGTAGCGAAAGTCTGACACAGCCATCATTGCCCTCTGCCATCCTTCACCTTCCCACTTTCTCATATACTCACTATGACACCATCAAAACAGACCTTCATATAGTCTGGGTAGCAGCCTTTGCTCTACCCCATCCTGAGCTGCCCTGTGACAGCTTCGTTAAGTAATGGGTCACAACACTTGAAGAAACCCAACACAAACATCACACAAACCAGTACTGACATCTGACATGCCACCAATGCCTGGCTAATGTAGCAACTCAGTTTCCGGCAGGGAAACCATTTGTGAAGGGAAGCCATCTGTGACTCATCTGCTCTGCCAGGTTGTGAGTTTCATTAGCTGCATTCAAGCCGGGGGAATGAGAGAGCTTCTCTCTTGTAGCTCTGGCCGCTTTCTGGCTCCTTCCTGGAGTATGAGCAATGATGACTGAGGAGGAAATCCTGGGTGCCCAGTGTCATGAAAGACGCCGTGATGTGATACAGTCAGGCCCTGGTGAGCATCTCAAGGACAGGCACAGTGTGTTCCTGCTTCTCAGTCAACCATCTGCTGCAACAACCACACAAATGAAAAGGTAGAACATTAGATCAGCTTGTGAAAACAGAAACTGTCCCAGGTTTCTACTGAGGAACATCTACTGAGGCTGTATAAAATCCTAATAATACATATTTTTCTGAACCATGCTGAGCTATACTCTATTGCTAATCATCTGCTGAAGTGGCCTTAGCCCAGTTACTATTATAAGTGGACACTGTTGTAACTACTTGCTGGCCTGTAACTATTCGGTAAGAGAAAAACAAAATTAGTGTATTTATTCTAGGGCAGGCAGAGAGATGGGCATCAAGAAGGAGACAGTTCTGACTGCAGGTGAGTGACTTTCCCAGGGGCTGAAGTGAATGATTCCAAATGGCTCTTCCTGACGGTGAGAGACTCCCTCCCCCCACCAACGACTCCACAGCTGCCACCAGGTCATAAGCTCACCTCAGATGTTCCACCAAACAACTGATGATGGTAGTTTCACTACATTTTGTTATCACATCTATGACTACAACAATTGTAAAAGGTAGTGTACACAGCTTTTAGGCAACAAAATAAGGAAAGAGCAAAACCACAGAAAAAAAATAGGAACATTTTAAAGCACAAAACCACTTAAGGGGTCAAAAAAAAATAAAAGAAAATGCTGCTAAATGCAAGTTTAAACCGATGAGTTGAAATTTGCCTGCCCTTGCTGCCCTTTGATAGCTAGTCTTCAGGATAGTGCAATGCTCCCCAGGGAAAGGGAAATTTAGCACTCTTACTACCCTCCTCTTCAAAGTCAGTGCCATCATGCATTTTCAGTTTTGCCCTTCTCTTTTTCAGCTGAACTCATGCTGGAGGGTGGAAACTTCCTTATAATCATTTATGACAGTGGTGAAGGATGAAATTATTGGGATGTCTGCCCGGTGCATTTTTGGTTTGCAGTTATGGGAAAAAATGAAGCACAAAGCAAAACATAGCTGAAACTTAATAAGCCTTGTTCCCATTAAGGAATAATGCTCAAACTTCACCTCTGAACGTTTTATGCCCAGGAATGC
>NW_009719724.1:3991-12369 GCF_000703405.1 Apaloderma vittatum
TTTCAAGACTGATATTTTAGGGAGACCCAGACTATGGAACAGACATCTATAGAGAACATTAACAAACTCAGGCTTCCTTGACTTGTCATCCAGGAAGACCAAACTTTGTTTACAGTAGTCTTAAAACTTTTCAACCATATACTTTGTTCGTACTGTAAAAGTGAACAAAACTTTAGTTTGAGGAGGGGAGCTGTCTAAACCCTTGGCTGCAGCTCACAAAGGGAGGACCTGAGGAGGCACTGGCTCACTCACTAAAGTGCAGTTATCTCCTAACACACTCTTAAGATACATCTATTCCACAACAAGAAGTGCAGCTGTGGATCATGTACCTGGGCTACTTTTAGCCTAGCCAGGGCAGTGCAAAGCTTTGGACAGCTGCACATCCACAGAGCTCCTCAGGCGCAGATTAAGCCACGTGTGCTGAGCACTGCACATTTAATTACAGCACAATCTGTACCTGAGCTGTCTTGTCTAAGGTTAGTTCAGTTACATCTATGCAAGCTGTATTCAAAGGACGGGACAGACATCCTCTTGGAGAATAACACCTAAACAAAGTCTTAGACTGGGGAAAAATAAAAAGAAAACATCATCCATGAAGAGAAATGGAGAAAAAAGTGGAAGGTGTAGTCAGCCCTGGAGCTGCATCAGGCCCTTTCTGGCAGACACACACTTGGGTAAGGCTCTGTTTACCGAGTGAGTTCTCAGCCTTGCATACATAAATACTGCGGACAGGAGCAGTACGCATCTTCTTTCTTTGATGTCAGGAGATCAAAGCGTTCCCACAGACACATTGCTTTGTCATATTGATATTATGGGACAGCTAGCTTGTGCATTAAGTTTTGTGCATAATGAGACTTAATAAACTTAAAGAGCTACCCTGCATTTCTCTATTTGACTATATCTGCTTTATTTAATTTTACTGATGGTAGAAAGCTATAGTTGTCAGAACGGGCAGAAGTTTTGCATATCTCGGCACTCTGATCCTTTCATCACATCATTACAATGGCATTGGATGAAGCATGGGTCACAGGGGAAAAGTATTGATAAAAGATTCACTCTGTCTCATTTCTTTCTTGCTATATTATTGAGTCATCATCCTTGAAAATGCTCAGTATTTATGATGTGCACAAAATACATAATTAATCGCCCAATTCAACACCACTAGCACTGTGGCCTCTGACAGACTTTCATTTATCTAAATGTGTTTTTCCATCTCTGGATTTATGATATTGCTTAAGAAAATTAATTTAGTCAATTCCCCCAGAGGTTCAAGGGTGCAAACCACTCTTTCATTTCCACTGAAGTTATTGTTATTGGATTTGAAATTTTCTTTTTAACAAAGAATTACTTTGCATACATTAGAAGCTAGTCGATTCTAAAATCAAGAAATGGGAAAAATACACTGATAAATATGCCAATGTGTTTCCACAGTTCTCTGCACTGCAAACAAAGTCCAGACACTCACTGCCTAAACTTTGATGTGATTACCCTCCCCTTTCCTGCAGTGGAAATGTAGAAAAACATTATGATCCAGAGAAGCTGGATGCTATTACTTTACTGGAAGCAGTATCTGCCTGCACAATGAAAGGAAGACTGTCCTACACTTCAGGCTATGATGTTAGAAAGAATTGTTTCTCATACACAATGTAGCATAATAGAATAGGTTTCACAGAGACAGAGAATAACTATGTAGAATGTACAGCCAATATACATATGTACGTATGTATGTATATAAACAGATCTGTTGAAAGTATATGTGTAAACCTCTGATAGCATAAATGTTCTTATCGGTTAAGATGATTGGTGTGACATGATCTAAAATACTTGCTACTTAGTTAAAAATATCTTCCAACAGAAAGTACCCTCTGCTGCAAGGATGAAAATGCTGCAAACAGAAATCATTCTTAATATCTATTTGCTGAAGGTGGGGAAAAGGCCCTTGCTTTGCACAGGGAGGAGAGCTGCAGGTTCAGGACCCTGACATACAGGAATATGGTTTCTGTACTTTCAGAGACAAAACAGATACATTTCGTTTCAGTGATCATTTCAAAATAACAATAGATTGTGTGGAGAGGAGTGTGGCACTACAATAATAGTAAATACGTATAACTGGATGTTAATCATGGCTGTAGCAATGTCTCAACTCCTCCCCTGTATTTCTTTTGATTAAATAAATTAATCATTTTAGGTATTCTTCTGACACTTTTATGTACTTTTTCTCTTGAATAATTCAGTGATATGCATGAATATGCATCAAACTTTTAATTTAACAATTTCATACTTCAGTTGTTTTCACCAATTCTCTACAGGCTGTAAAGTATTCAAATGATCTTCTGCAAGTACTAGATACTCTAAAACTTGGAAAAATCTATAATCCACAGACTACAACTATTAAATAAAGTAGAAATTAATCTCAATAATTTGGCTTTGAGTTTTGTATAAAAGACTGAAGTGTAAGCAGTTCCTAACACCTGCAACTCTGCAGAAGACTGTAGCTGTAAAAGACCTTTCCAAGTGCAGTAACACAAAAAACAGAAAGGGATGCATGCACCTAGGTACAGTACTATGATTAAATCTAGCTTGTCAAAACATTGGAGAAATCAAAATTAATTGCTAGCTAACACCACTGTGTAGGTAGAGGAGGTGGTAGCAAGATGTTGCACCTAAAAAGATTTGTTCATATTTTTTACATCCTCTATTCTGCATGTAGTCTTCAGAAACTGCCCAACTAGCTGCAGATACAACTGGGAATGCTTCATAAAAAGTGCGGAAACGTGCAGTTGATGGTGCATTAGGTACTGATGTGCTCTACCCGTGAGCTTGCAGCAGATTTACTGCTATCTGCTAAACTTAGACATTTATCTCTACAAAGTTTTAGTCTTGACATAACTATAGTAAATTGGTGACAGTCAAAATTAATCTGACATTAAACAAAGCCAAGTCCTGTCTTTTTACGTGTTGATGGAGTCTCCTGCTAAAAAAATAAAATAAAATAATAAATCTAAAAGTAGCAAAAAACTTTAGTCAAAATAGAACTTTTATAGTTTAGGTAAACTTTTCCTAGAATAATGACAGCCAAAACTAAGTCCTGCTCTTCATGAAGTTAATGACAAAATCAAGTTAATTAAATGGAGACACTGAAATGCATTCCTCAGTTTTCTGAGAGCTACTTATACCACCTGCTTATTAATTCATACCCTCAAGACTTATTCTCAGGCTACAGCTTACGAGCAGCTTCAGACAAGTGATATTTTATGGTGAAACATCAGCCTAGTAGAGAATATGATCTATGTTATTCCCTGAAAAACCTGAGCCCAAGATTCTCTTCAACTTCTCACAGGTCTGAGCCTTTTTTTGTGAAACAGCAAAATGTAACACATCATGTTACATTCTGAATGTCTCCTTCTTTGGAGACATTCAAAACCCTCCTGGACACGTTCCTGTGCCATCTACTGTAAGTGATCCTGCTCTGGCAGGGGGGCTGGGCTAGATGATCTTTTGAGGTCCCTTCCAGCCCCTGACATTCTGTGATTCTGTGATTCTGTGATGTTTATAAGTACCACCTCCTGTGTTGTGCAATTCTAGCCTGATTCAACTTTACTCAAGATGCAGTTCAAGTTCAAGTTCATCATAGTACCAGTGATATGTAGTTACAACACAGAATCTTTCAGATTTGATCAGTTTTGTTTTCTATTAAGAATGGATGGGGCCCAGAAACCAAGTTCCAAAGATGTCTTTCTCAGTGTTTTCAGTACACTGGCAGTGCCAGGATAAAAAGAGTAGAAGGGCACCTATACAGAGACTTATGGTCTTTACAAGGGTTTATTTGCATTAGGACGCTATAATAATGATGAATTTCAGATGGCTATAAGCCATTTATCATAGCCACTGTCAGAAGACTAGAGAAATGAGACAGGACTCAACCATTGTCCATATAAAACATTACTCTGAAACATAGGGCACTTTGCTCCCGTAATGATAGTGCTTGTCAGATAACATTGATGAAGCTTCAACATTATAGTGCCCTAAATTACATTTCATTGTAGCTATGGAGTTTAAGATGAACAAAGGTCTTGCCTTGCTTTTCAAGAAACACGTTCAGAGCCACTTGCAACACCAAATCTTTAGCAAATGATGACTATACCAAAGTCAAACTATGACTCCAGCATCTGGCTGTTACATACCTCCCAGAACAGCAGCTCCTGTGCTAGCTCAAATGCACTCTTTGGGCTTATGTAGGCTTACTTTCATCCTCATTTGCTACCCTCTACACCAGCTTGGTTGGGTTGTCAGAGAAGGTAACAGAGGAAGCTGCAAACAGGACCTACTCCTTATCTGCTTAGATCAGAGCTAGTGCAACATGAAAGCATGGTAAAATGTATGGAAGGAATGTTTCCATGCTTCTGATCTCTCCTGGGTTAGGGCATTTCAAGTATTGGGCTTCTCAGCAACGCACCCTAAGGCAGTGCTGCTCTGTCATAAATAGTAAGGATAAATGCCATGACCTACTAGGAAAAATAAGGAGAAAAAGCAAGCAAGCAAGTAAACAAGCTAAACACTGAACATGAAATATTTTTCCTCTTCTGAGTTCTGTAGCACATAGTATTTTAATGCCAGATCAGTGCATCTTGCTCTTCTTAACCACAGTAGCACTAAAAATTATGTGATCAACTATTCAACAGGACACCACAGACCACAGTAAGCAGGCAGGCAGCAGGAAAGCAAGCTCCTGTTTTTTGCAAGGTGCCAAAAGCCCCAAGCAATTGTCCCCCAGGTATTCAGCTCACCTTTTCAGTCATCAGGAAGAACTCAGGAAGGGCAATGAAAACCTGGCAGTACCAAGAATTTGTGCAGTATACTTCAGGGTTTTAAGGTATTCTAATATCTCATAAAGGAGCAAACACAAAGCTAACACAAATGGAAAAAAAAATCAGCCCCAAACTCAGTATGACTTGGGTCAGACTCTAGGGAGAAAAAGCTTTTTCTTCTAAACATTTTAGCTGAAGCAGAACATGCTAGCTCTGAACTTCCACCACATTTAGGATCCTAAAGAAAATAATTTTTTAATCACATATTCACAACAGAAGTAACTGCCTGAGAATAATTGCCCATCTCCTTGTTGCTGTAAATGCAAATAATGAGGGCTGACTCTCATGTCCAGTTGCTATGAAAATGGAAAAAAAATATCAGTTTTACACCTCATTTACATTATTCGGAAGTTTCTCAATGTACTCACACATCCACATTTGAATGGACCACAGCTATTTATTGAAAAGATCAAACAAATACTTGCTTTAAAATGCAGTCTTGCTGTTGATTTATCATATTCATTAAATGCTGTCTGCCTTACAGGGACAGCAGCAAAACCAGCATACATCAGTGTTATTTTACTTTGTGTGTGTACGCATGTGCATAGGTGTGTGTGTGTTGAATCTGACCACTGACAAGTTATCTAAAGGTGAATAAGCTAATTCATTCTGATATGCAATCTTACTTATGCTTTTGGTGTTGTCTCCCTGCCTAGATAGAAGTGGATTTTATATTAATTCATTATACTCTGCCTGAAGTATAAAATAAAATCTCACAGGACTGACAGAACTCCTTCATATAAAACAGAACAAGAGTAAAAATTTCTTTTTCTTTTTTAACCTTCACTTGACTGTATTCCATTGACTATACATGCATGCTCTAAAACTCACTAAGGCCTCTTCAAGGTAGAACTAGTTCTTAAATTAAAAAATGCTGAAGAAACTAACTGACTCTACTTTTATACAGCAACATAGACTCAATATTGGTAACCACTGCAGCCGTTTGATGACTCTGTCTGAGTCTTACGGTTAACGGAGAATTCATTATAGAACAGTAGGTTTAAATACTGATAAGGAAGCAGAGATGTTCTGTCCTCAGAAAACAGAGATTTTAAAATCAAATTTAAGGTAGGTAATGAGAAATCTGTCTTTATGAGTAACTGAATTCATGCTAGTCTTGCACTGTTTTGAATGAGTGATGGATGATTAACGAAACTAAAATCACTGTGATGACTTCTTTTCTTATTGGTTTTCACTGACACATCTGCAGCTGGATATATTTTCATTTTTGGAAAGCAAAAATGTGAGCACAGCTCAGGATTCCCTTAGTCTTTGCCATGAATTTTTAATCACTATGTTTAGATGCAAAATTTGGCTGCAAAGCAAATGTACATCTAGACAGAAAACCTGAATCTCTGTTTTCCATGTGGACAATTGTTCACAGAAGCCAAGGTACAGCCCTCTGCTTTTGGCAGATTCTAGTCCATTCAATGTCCACTAAATAATCTCAGACTATATTCCTGTTTCTTTCTTTTGCATGGTAACTTGACTTTCCTTTTTGCTGGAGGCATCTGTGTTTTGCTGTTGCTAACATCCATGCTGCCTTGTTTTTTATATGGCCATATGCTCACGATGACAACAGAAACTCCTAGGGCTGGCTTTTTTACTTTCTGTGGCACCTGACCAGATTTCATAAGGAATGATCCTGAAGGAAGTTGGAGCCACAGAATCCGGGAGACTCTACAAGTTGGCTGCACAGATCAGTGAAGAGCTTAGCACTGAGTAAAGATCTTTGATACTGAAGAAAGTAGGCTTCAAGCTCAGAAATAGTGTACCCAGTCAAAATGTAATGCTAGCGAAACTAAATACCTCATACACAGAAAAGAAACAGTAGAATATTATGAAAAAAAATCAATTAAAAAGGAAAATCACATCTGAAGGCAGATTTCTTTCTCAACCTTGAGATGACTCTTGTCTTCACAGGAAAGAAAAAAAATCCCTTAACCTTTACATACGAATGCTCTGTGTAAGACTAAGTACAAAAGCACTGTATAGTGCTTTGGAGTTTATTGTATACAACAGTTATGTGTCTCTTGCTTCTGAAGAAATTCAGTTAAAGCTTATTGGCATCCTTAATCACATCAATGCTCATTTCCATCTCTTCATATAGTAACTCTAAAAATAGCTTACAGAAAAAATTGCTCTTTGATAATGAAATAAAAAGCAAACAAGGACACAGGGGATTTAAAAGGGTAAAAGCCTGTCTCGATTGTAAACTGATGATAAAGTGTAAACCAGAAGATTTGTTTGAACCAGATGTTTGTTCTAGAACTGTTCAACCATCAGCAACAGAATGTCTCCTGAATATTTACTAAATAAGGATTGATGAAAGAGTAGTAAAGCTGCACTAAACCTTTTACCTCCTCTGCTAAGGAAGAGTCCCAGAGCTTGCAACGAGGGCTTCAAGCCGTAGATTCATATTTTGATCACAGGCATGTGCACACTCATTGGAGAAGAGTAGTGTGTGTTCTGGAAAAATCATTCTTGGAAGCTATCAGGGAATTCATGGCTTTTGTAGGGCAAAGATTCAGAAAGCAATTAAATTGTAATTCAAGTTTTGGAACAAAAAAACAGAAACACAATCTGAACAGTGATCTTCTAATGCTGGCAATCAGGAAAGTGTCAATAATCTCCAGTGGTAAGAACTGTACGCTCCTTTAAAGTCACTAAAACCAGCTTCCAACTGTGTTGGGAAACAGTGTTTCAGTTTCATGCAAACACGAGTTTAGAGGAGTGAAATGGGTCTGTTAACTGCTTTTAAATTATGGTTAATGCAGGAAGAGATCCTGGTGATATAGAAGACAGTCTTTGAAGTAGAAAACAAAAAACAAACTGGGACATCATTTTCAAGAAATTTCCTGACAGTCCTGATTCAAAAACAAATTGCAACTAACAGACAATTCAGTGTCAAACTTAGAAAGAAAAACTAGGGCTGGAAGCAAATACTAGTAACTAAAGAAAAGAAGAGTCTTAAGTACATAGTTTTGAAGCCTATACATTCTTAACTCTTCTCTGTAATGCTAGTATGTTAACTCTTCTCTTTAATGCTGTTATGTATGTTATGCACAATATGTCACTTACAGAAATAACAAGGATAGAAAACTTTCATTTCTAAAACCCTGTTAACCTAATCTACCCTCAATCTATGCTATTGCTCAGAAAAGTGAGGATACATTTTGGTTTTTTCTGAGGAAATCTCCCAATGTTATTAAAAAACCCCACTTCCTTAAAAAAAAAGCATACTCTTAATAGCCTGATGGCAGGAAACCCATTTGGCAAGATGAGTGGAGCCCCATGGGTGACCATGAAGATCTCAGCCTGGCACATTCATGCTGTTTTTCTCAGCAGCTCCGCTAGAAGGAAGGCACCACTACTAGCATTAGATGCTTGCTCCTGCATGCTGATCTTTTCTGATAAATTATGACACCTCAAAAATCCAGAGACCAGATTTTCTTAGTTAGAGAGCCACAAACAAATATTTTTAATAAATAAATAAATATTTTAATATTT
>NW_009719725.1:0-20632 GCF_000703405.1 Apaloderma vittatum
ACCCAGCTTGCATTTATGCTTAGGATTGCTCTGACCCATGTACAGGACCGTGAACTTGGCCTTGCTGAACTTCAAGAGTTTCACCTCCCTAAAATTTGTAGGATTCACTTGACTAACTATAGACATTTACCTCTTACTTAACCAGTCTCACTGAATTCATAGTTCATCTCATTCTAATGTAGATGTCCAGAATAATACAGTAAACTGCACTCCCTTAAGTACCTTTTTGATTCACAACGTACAATAAAGGAATTAGGAGATGGCGGATTCGGTGGAGATATATGCAGTTTAGACCACTAGCCCAGGTATGTAGATTTCTTTCACAACCAAATTCTTTAAAGTGAAGTATTTTTTATTCCCCTCTTAGGCATACATTTGTTAATTATCTGTCTATGGTCTCTTTTTCACCATAAACTAACAGCTGTTTAGGTGTGATCACTGATTAGGTGTTTGACCAGCTTTGCAGTATCACACTACCTACGTGTGAGAAAGTTCCCAGTCGAAGCTGTGTATGATTAACCTGGCTTTCCAAAATCACCAGCTTACTCAGGTACAGATCTATGATTCCTAAGCAGAAGTGTACAGTGAAAAGATTGTTCAAGTTATGTAAAGCAGTATGCTAGAGGCTTAACATTTTACCCATCCTAAAGGCTAAATCATGAAGTATATCACTGTATTAAATTAGAAGTTATAAGTAGAATTTTAAAGCTTAAGAATTCAGATGATCAATATAGTCTCAAGGCTCAAATATAACAATTAATATGTACTAAATTTATCTCAGCAATAACGATTTAGCATTAGAATACACAATAATGCAATGATAACTCAACAATGAGATTATTATTTCACCTTCAGAAGAATTCTATTATTTAATTTGTCATCTTTTCTTATTTTAACAAAATCTAAAGTAAAATGCAACCTGAAAAAATGATAAAATGAAAACAGGAGATAATAGAAACTGCCTCTGCAAAGAAATATCTCCTTGAGCACCCTGAATAAACACACACAGATAGCTCTAGATGCATAGTTTTTACCAGGAGCATAATAAACAAATCTTGCTCTGAATCTTTTCATTCCTCTTGGTGTACTGTTTAAAGGCTCCTCTGTTAAGGATATGGTTATATTTATTTGAGATCTCTTAACTACAAATCATCAGTCTTAACTCCAAATCAGAAAACCATTATTTCCACCTATTTTTAAAGTTAACAAATTAATTAGATGATTTTTTTAGCAAATTCATTGACAGGCTAGAACCAATTCTGTGTTTGTTTTTTTGGTTTCTAAATCATCCAATATATTCAGTTATGTTTATTTAATACACTTCTGTGATAGAAATAAATGATAATAGTATTATTTGTTTGATGGTACGTCAGCTGTCTCTTCCAATGTTGTGGTGAGAGAAGACTTACTTTCTCCATAATATCTGAAAATATTGGAAAAGGAGCATTCCTCAGTATATTTAGACAAAAATATACTTCAGAATGCAGTGGACAGTTAGTTGACTAATAGCAAAGCAAAATGAGTGAGTTTATAGGATGAAATATACCCCTAAGCAGTAGGCCCGCCTAAGACCTACGTTCTTTTTAAAACCTAGGTAAGCTTTGCTTTGCAAGTTTACATGAGATTTAATTACAGGCGACAAAACTTTCAAATATGAAAAAGTCACCAGATACTTCAAAAGTGAAATCTGCAAAGTTTAAGCTGAAAATATGACTCTTAGAAATGAGAGTCATAAACCACTAGGATAGCTTATCAGCAAACAGTGATAAATTTTCCATTACCTGGAGTCCTTATGGCCGTGTTTTAGCAAAGCACTTAAACTGCCATATCCATAAATTCCACTGTATAGGCATAGTCACAAACATTTGTGTCCAGGAAGATGGGGTTTGTGGACTATCCAGACAAGACTGTAAAACTGTCTTTATAACATGCTCAAGGGAGAGCTGCAGAATGCAAGTATGATGTTAATCAAAGGGCTTAATGGAGCTGAAGCCCTACTTCTTTGAGCAGTGTCTAGTTCAGATGAAAGTGCCTATACGTCTCCCAAAATGGATGTAACAGTGCTTGTTCATCCCATGAACTCAAACTGGACTACACATACAGCAGATGCAGGCAAGCAGTGAGATAAGAAGGTACAAGTAGACATAGAACCAAGAGAGAACAACGTGGAGCTGAATCTCCTTCAGTACTAATTGGATGGATAGAAAGCAAAGCAGATTTATGCATGATTGTATGGTAGTTCCCTTTGCCCTGTACCTGAGCATAACCAGTAAAGCAGAAGCCAGAAAGTTTTCTTTTTCTTTCTTTTTTTCTTTTTAACTACAAGCCACTACACAGACATAGGTCTCCAATATGCTTTATCAGATTTTTTGAGCAAGTCATTCTACAGAAAAATAGCTTTTTAGTATTCTCCAGAAAAGTTTGCCGGCAAGTAATCATGCGTGACATGAAAGTTCTAACTTTTGTGTTAATAATTAATTGGTATTAACAAGTATCCAAAATGGTAGAGATTCAGGGATCAACATATAACACGACTCTTTCCTGGAGAGATCTAATTCTGTAGGTTCCAGTTAAATCAGCTAAGAAAATGTCAAATCAACACGCAACCTCTGTTATACTTTTAGAAAGGACAGAATTGCAACTTAAATCAGGTAGCTATGCTATCTGCAAGTTGTACGGGTAAGTTGTTTCTGGAGATGACAACTGCTCCTTCCTTATTTATCCTGCTAAATGCCTGTCTGAATAATTCCCTCTAGGTTTTTGAAAAATTTTGTATCATAATAAGCTGCTCTTTTGGATAAATAAGCATTGACAGCACAAAGGCTGACAGAGAGATTCATTTGCTTTTACCACCAGGAAGGCTGAGCATAAAATTTTCATTTACTTACATGTTTTGCAGTCCCCCAAAGCAGCAAAGGTGTGTTCATCTAACAATCAAGTGTGTATCAAGAGTCATTATTTCCAAACTGTTAATTTTACATAAACAGAAATTCTTGCAATTGAGTGTAAGACCTTAGTTCTCACTGACAGTAGCACAGCTCCATGACAAAAGCATCTTCAGCTTTGCCGTTCTACCGCCATTCCACTAACAGGAAGAAAAGCCATCAGTATACTTGCATTCATAAATAGCTATACCTGCCAGAAATCTATACCATGATAACTTGAGTCAAGACAAAGTTTGGTCACTGCTTAGGGAGTCCATTAGAGATTGAAATGCACAGCTGACACTGATCTTCTGACTGGCTTTAGACAAAATGCCCAAGATATCATTCCAGATTATTAGTTCTACCAGCAGCAGACCTAGTTTAAGCTCCTCTGTCCACACCCTCTTCCCTTCTACCTCTCAGGGCTTACTTCCCCCTCACTCATTCTAATTTAGGTGTTTATAAAACTGTGCTTCACAGAGGTTTTGTGCAAATACGTTTTTCTTTTCTGATTTGAAGTCCTCAGTTTCCACATTTGGACGGTTGCATAAACGTAGCTTAGAAACTGTTCACCTGAACAGGTACAACTGGTGAGACATCGCAACAATGTGCAACACAGAGTGTAAGGAGGAAGAAGGGGTTGATATGCTGCCTAGTAAATGCTAGAGAGGAGCTCTAGACCTAGTCTTTGGCTCCAAATACAGCATCTGTAAAAGAGAGGTAGCTAAGGAACCTAATACTTAAATGTGGGATAAGGTTAACATATTAGAGTAATTATTCAATCTGATTGCATTCATGAGCATACTGCCTCTTGGGATCCACTTATAACTTGCCATTGCGCTGGGATGTGCTCAGAAGCTATGTGTTGGTACAAAAAAGGCAGTGCTAGTTACAGTATGATGCAGCTTTGCGGGTGTCAGGTATATCTTATGGGATTTCTACTGTGTTCATGAGATTCCTCTTAGGCCATGGAGAAAGCAAGATGCTTCTGAAAGCTTCCAGCAAAAACACCCGTCTGTGACAGTTCAGGCACCCAAGGTAAGAAGACATAATTTGCCTACTTCATGTCTTTAGAGGCACCTATATGAAAGCTGAGTGATGAAGTTAGATAGGATATTCACATCAGCTCAGTCTATGTGGCACTCTTTTTTTAATGAGAACATGAAGTATTTTGCTATTTTTTAGGTTATTATTATACACTTCACATCCTTGTCATTTGTCACCATTTTCAACACACCCTCAGAAGCATAGCAATGCCTATTAGCCTGTAAACCTTCTCAGCACAATTTTTTTTCAGTATTAATGGCTTCCTTTATACCATATTTAAATAGGTTGAGGTACCTGTACAACAGCAAGATTGGGTTTGTTTTCCTAATATCTGGATTAATATATATTACTTTACCTTAATAGATACTAAGAATCATTATGTAAAATCTACATGCTCAGAGCATGATTCACCAAGGAGTTCAAGACTGTAAAGAGCACTTACCAACTGCTAGATCTAGTGAGGGTATAAGTACCTTCTTTACTTTGACAAAACTCATCCTAATGAATGCAGTAAGTGGTAGCAACAGGACTCAGCACCATAAGAGTTAGATTCCAACCTTATTGGTCCACAATATTAAACACTAGAATGAATGTTAAGTATCTATCTTCTTATCTAAACTTTACGATAGTATTCTCAGTAAACCATTTATTTTAATCTCAAGACTTCAAGATTTTTGGATATGCAGATCAATGCTCCGATTTTCTTCAGAATTGCCATGTACATTTATCAACAACTTTTACACCAAAGAATAAAAATCTGTGGGCTAGATGTTGCCTAATTTAGATTAGTCTCATAGAGCACAATTTGGGAACACATTATAAGACATTTGCTTGCTTTCAGAGTCCTACAGATTACTCTTAACACAAAGATTGTCTGAGCATAGAGTGTCCAGAAATTAACCTATGTACAAGAGTCATTACAAATTGTTTTAATATAGTTCTTTTTACAAAATTACAGTGCTGGTTAAAGGAGCCCAAAATGGGAAAGTTCTATAGAGTATATTTAGCATAACTCCTATTACTACATTCACCATTAAATTATTTATTATATTTTATTCTGAATTGGAGTAATGAGGCCATCAGAACTGGCTTCAAATCAGAGTTCTGTGAAATTCAGACTTAATGCCACATGGAATTCCACGCATTTACGGGATGATCTTACCTACTTTCACATATTCCAAATGTTGTTTTAAGAAGTGTCTTCACAAAATAGCTAATTTTCCCTTAAAAGCAAGTCAGAAAGCACATACACCCAGCAAAGATGGTACCTGCGAGCCATATCCATTGAAAACCAGATATTTTTTAACTCGTACGTCCTTCTGTTTTGTGTTAGGCTATGGACTCCATGGTGGCAACAAAGTTCTCACTTAGGGAAGCACAGTGTCTTCAGTTAGCTTTATGTAAACCAGGAGAAGGAATATCATACCTCAATGAGAAGATTCTCTTCCACACCACGTTCTTGTTGAGGCTCTGCAAGTACAGCAGCATTTGCGTGGTTATTTCCATTTCAGTACCAGCCCAACAGTAGAATTTGGTTTGTCAGCTCTGCCACATGAAGTTGAAAGACTATACCTGGAGTCAATTTGGCCACAAGTTTGCCAACTGTTCCAAAAAAATACGCTTCGAGAGAAATCATCTTGGAAGGTTTACCATTCTTTCCATGATCATTTCTCACATTTAAACACTGACATTATTTAAAACATGGTAGCGATTGCTTTGAGAAAGAGTTTTCTGTTTGGAAGAGACTTGCCTCTTCTTGCCAGCTGATGTCTAAAGTCAAAGCTTCCTAGTCTTTCTCTTATCACCCCAAGGGCATAGGTTTAGGGATGCACCATACCTTTTGTTGTTACCAAAAAGAAAATAGTCCATAGCTTCCAGTCTGAGAGTTCTGGTGGTGCCTCTCATGGCATGTGCTTTGAGCTGTCAATCTGATCTGATATAATTCCCTAGATTCATGAAAAAGTAAGTCCCTTAACTGAGGTATCCCAGCAGTGTTGAGGAACAGCTTAGCAGCCAGGTCTTTATCACACTGAGAGTCTTTCTGCTGCTCTCCGTGCAAATGCAGACCTCTTTCCTCCTGTCAGCCTCCCCACAGAGGAGTCTCATGCATATGGAAGAGTTACAGCACATCACACTTGAAAACCCAAGGGGAACCCCTGCAGCTGCAGGTCTCATCGCCTGTCTGAACCAGGCTGCTGGATCGACATTCCTGGAGGCTGAAGCCCTCTTTGCAGGCAGAACAGGTACACCATGGCAACAGCCATGCAAGCCTCTCAATTAGTGGGTCAGATCTGAGTTTGAACCAATGATCTAAGTCATTGAACCTCGGCAAGGAGTTGCCTTGTATTTACTGTTCCTGACAAGAGATCATGTATAAGACATCGTGTTAGTCCCTTCCTTCCAGCTGCTGAACTTTACACGTTGGTGATCTGTGTCTGTCTGTGAAGAGAGACCTATTTTGTTGTCAAAAAGCTCCATTATAACCAAAGGGGCAATGAGGATCACTGTGAAAGACGTGCTAGTCTTTCTAAGAATCTGTCATGGGTATGCTATTCCCACAAGCAGTTACTTAACTCTTTCAGTCCTGCAGAGGTAATCCACAACTTCAGGCAGTAGCAGTGAAATGAGAGGAATCCTTCCCACTGCTTCACAGCCAAGCACAGAGAAGAACGCAGACAGGTGTCACTTGACATAAATTTTCTGTGGTCAGAATGAAATCCATATATCTGTTACCAGTATATTGGCCCTTCCCTCCAAGGAGCATCTGGGAAAGCAGTGCTCCTAATGGCTACATTCTCTTTTGCCAAAGGGAAAATGAACATTGCATTTCTGCCTTGGGAAGCATTGTGTTGTTCATTATTTTATCATTAGAGACAAAATATAAAAGAAGTTGGTTTGCAGCACAGTGACAGAGTACCAGGAAAAAATGCCAATCAGCTCAAAAAGTGGGGTATCACATTAAATGAGTTGACCAACACGTACAAGTTTTTATGAATTTTTCCACAAGATACTAGGCAAAATCATCTCAATTACATAAAAATGCAGAGTTTTGCAATGTGTGGCTCACTAAACAAATGATACCACTGCAAGAGCTACTCAAATTATCAAACCTCATGAGCATAAAGAAATAAAACACCAATTAAATGTAAAGCTATTCTAAACTGTAGCTAGAAGAGGAAGAGGGAGGGGGATCAAGCAGTGATTCCCTCTCCTTTTTTTGTTTCTGCAAACCACTGGAATACCTTATCATCTGATCAGCCTAGTTTTTTTTGTAAGCAGTAGATAAATGGCTGGGTTAAGTGCTATTCCTTGTAGCAGCAAGAATACTTTTTCCCCCTGTAAACTTTATTGCTATTATTTATCACATTTCGAAATACACAGTTATTTATACTGGGAAGGGACTAACCAGGCAATCACCTGACAGGCAAATTCAGATAATACCCTCTAGCAAATAAAAGTGGTGACTACCTGCCAACCTCCAATATAATTTTCTCAGCAGAGTAGCAATTCACAAGTAATTCAATAAGGTATTCAATAGAAAATTATTCCTATTTTACAGACTGCCTTCACTAACAGTGGGGCCTGATTTTGCTGCTTTACCACTTTGGCACACGACCAACGAGCGTGAGTATTGGATTCTCTCCTACACCATTTCAATAACAGCAACATGAAAAGAATGAAACTGTATCTAGAAATGTGGCTAGAGGCCTCTGCATGTTACCATAATACAATCTGCACTTCCATAATAATGGAATGTTCTTAAGTGGGAAAACATTCACAAAAATGAATAGCAGGTCCATAGCGTATGAGGAGCATGGTGATAATGCATTATATCCTGCCTCTCCCCACACACCCTGCTATGCTAACAACCTCCACTGTCTCTCACTCCTCATATCTACAGCATGTACCATACACACAGCTAAACTCCTGCTGTCAGTTCTTCTTCTGTTTTTCTTTTTAGAGCACATACTCTAAAGACTTGAAGCATCATGTGACTTATGATATGCCTCCTTTTTTTCATGGTAATGCCCCCATCCTTCTCTTCTCCTCTTCTCCAGTCTGTGGTTAACAGAAGGCTCTTCCCTTTTAATTCCTCTGCCTAATGAAATTCTCTGACTCTACACGTCAGTAGAAGAGCAATGTCTCACTGAATATACTCTGTAATATATTGCATGTCACAGAGAACAAGTGAGACTTGCTCCTTTAGTCTCATAAAAAAAAAAAAAAGACTGCAAAGTAGGACATTTCAGTTATAAGTGAAAGCCCTGAAAGGTCCTCTGAACATCTACTCTGTTTAGCAGAGGCTATAAAGCAACTCCATCTCCTTAGAGTGAAAAAAAATGTGAACTCAAGCTTCACCAGTTCAAATTACAAGGCATGCTAACTGAAATGTAGTTTCAAATATACAAGAACTTTCAAGCCCTGTCCCAGGTCAAAGTACAGTCCATCTAGCCTGATAGGCCTACCCCAGCTTTAGAAAGGATCTGGAACATTTAAAGTACTTATACACATGACTCAAAATCTTTCCTGATTATTGCACCAAGATATATAGTGAGAAGACTAAAACTTGATTCTCTTTTATCTCCCTTCTTTTGCTTGTTTGAATTCCAGTTGAACTACCTCATGAAGGGTTAGTATCTTATTCTCAGTAATATCATGCTGCAGTATCAACATTTTTGTCCTCTAAGGTACTCTTCACCACAACAAGCAGCAACAGATCCTCATTCTAAATGATCCTACCTATTTCTATGTTCCAGAAAACTTTAAGATTTTAAGACACCATTTTGATCTGAAATGTTCTAGCAGGATTTCACTCTCAGGGGAATGCACTGTCAGAAAGAATCACCCACTGGAAACAGAGAGTAGCCCCTATCTAGTCACGGTCTGTCTTTTTTTAAAGTGCAAAGCCCACACATGAATGATACTGACCTCCAGACATTAGCTGGGAGGAGCTCAAGAAAGCCACCCCAAAGAGATTAAGCTTTCATGGTACTAATATTACATAACAACTTGTCATGCAGTGTAGCTATGACATGGCAAATTCATGTGCTACAATAATGCATAAGAAATATGTGTAAATGCTGAATGAAAATAATAAAAAGAATAAAGGAATTAGGTTTGAAAAATCAGGAGTAAAAATTTTTAAGAAATCCTAATAGAAAAATTACCTCCTGAGACGCGTATCTTGTCTAATTTTTTTAAGTTTCAGGAAAGCTTTCAGCTTCTGCAGACTGAAATATGTGTGTAGGTCAGGTACAAATGAATGCAGTGGGGACACCAGTAATATAATATAAAATATCTTAAGAGAATTGGACCTGATCTAGCCTCTCTGTCTTAATCTAATAATGGTAAACTATGTTTATTAGCTGCTCATTCCTCTTTTAATCTATTTTCTATGGGAAAAAAACCTTATGATGTATCTTACATCTCTGATATTTTTAGTGGCAAATGTCCTTAGCCTAAAAAACTAAGTTTGCATGAGCTACTCCCATTGTTTCACATATGTGTTCAATACCTAAAAGAATTAGGACTATATAATAGGTCTGAAAAGATAACTCTTGAAAGACCCTCTGAGGTAAGAGCCATTGAAAAAAAAATTATGACACAGTTAATAAAGAACTGCATTCTATTTTGGATTCTTTTTGGAGATGAAGGATTTTAATTTGCAAATAGCAAATCTATATCAAGCCACCTTAAGCCAGTTCCATGCTGATCTCTAAGGCCAACAGAGTGAGAGGCTGATATCTCACCTGCAGTTCAGGAAATGTGAGGAGAGATTTCAATTCAAACCTCGGCAGGAGCAGAGAAACCTTGTTTGGAAGTTTCTTTCTTGGTGGTCCATACATAAAAGAAAACTCCTTTAAAAGAGAATAGATTTTGATTTCTCATTGCAGAAGGGGTCCTTTTAGTCAGTTTTACATTGCAGAACGAAGGCTCTGTACAAGTTAAAATCTACAAATAAAAAGTAAAGACTTTTATTTCAGTAAAACATTCTCCTCATTAAAATCTACACCTTGCACTTTTTTTTTTCCCAACTGCCATTTCTGTACTGACACTGCTTTGCTCCTACAGCAAACACTCCTTTTCCCTTATATCTGTGATGGAGCTTTTTCATTAAAAGCCTTAATTTTACCAGGCAGTGCAGAGAGGGTTGTTACGGATTCATGGGGAGTGAGAAGAAAGTGATGACAAATGGATAAAAGTCAATCATCATACATATATAGAGATAGCATAATTACTCAGAAAATGATGGCTTTCTGCCAGAAAGAGAAAGTAGCAAGTAATAGGAGCAGAAGAAAAATGCAGAATGCACTACAAATCCCAGAGAAGGTTTACAGAAGTGGGAATAAACTCCTACGGATTTTACTTTACATTGGTGCAACTTTTAAATCTTTAGCATTGTAAAGAGAAGCTTGCAAGAGAAGAAATAAAAAATCATTCAAATTGCTTTGTGCACGTGGACATCTGCTTGTGATGAAAAGCACAGTCTCTAATAGACCGTGGAAAGAGGTGTGGTAACAGGTCCCTGTGTGTTTCTCATTTTGTATTTGCAGAATGTTGATGTGATGATGTTCTGTCAGGTGCCTAGTCCTGTGTAATTCTGAGTACTTCCAGACTTTGCAATGTTTTGACATGTTAAGATGGTTGAAAAATGAAGAACTACTTTTGAAAAAATGAGATGGAAATTCTTTCCTTCAAGAGATGAAATTAATCTCGTTGCGTTATTTCAAAATTTTATCAAGACCATTATAGAATATGTTTTCAAAATGTATAACAAAAGAGATTTTTATAGTTAATCCAAATTCATTTAAAGAAGGGGAGATAACCAAAGAGTTCATGTTTTCATTATTTAATAGTTAATTATAAAATTTTTAGATATTTAAAATCAAGCCTTCTTTAAAAAGAATCAATTAAAAAAAAAAAAAAAACCTCAGACCTACAGCCTTAAGGTTCATAAAGGCAGAAAAAAATGCTTTTGATTTAGTCACTCTTCCAGGAAGAACTCTGCTCGTACATGATTCCTGTTAAAGAACAATTCATATCTTCCAATTGCTAGTGTGCTTAAATTCTAAATAAAAATTACAGTCAATAACTTACAATTTCTTCCATTGTTAATCACTCATCTGATCAAATCCTGCAACATTTTCTGTAGTGGCATAGTGCTCAGTCCTTTAGGAAAATACTCACAACCTCAAGAACATTTTTGGCCCAGAAAACTCAATCTGTTACAGTTTCCACAAATGATTCACCCAATCTAACCTCAGGTCATTTTCTGGAACGGGAAAAAAATAATTCTCTGCTTGCTCTGGTAACACTGATACTGTGCAGTTCAGAGATGCTGGTGTCCTCAGGTTTGAAGCTTCATCTTCTTGGCCCTTTCTAGTCAATAGAGTCAGCTCTGGCTGTTTAGTATCAGTAATACTTGTAGAGGTATCTCTGGTTTTCTGCTGTTTGTAAATAGAAGCCTGAGGAGACTGAGGTCCTAATTTACTCACCTCTTTCAGTGTCAGAAGTTGGAGGGGATGAACCTTCACCTGAAGTCACACTGACTAGAATTTCAAAAAGGAGTAAGGCACTTCAAAAACTGTGATTCTGGTTCAGCTTTTACTAAATCTCAATCTATATGCCTAGACTGAAAGTGGAACCTTCAAGTCATAGAAAAACTACTGTTGATTTCAGGGTTATCTGACTTTCTGCAAGTCCCTCATCATTCATAGTTTTTGTTCCTATGTTTAGCAATGCTCCTTTTTTCCTGTAAAGTGTGTCAGAGCTAGATTGGTATGTCACAGAGCATGTATAAGACAGATCGCATAGAGCCAGTGCCACAAGTCTGGCTCTACAGAAAGTAATGCAAAGAATTACATGGAATAAAGGGACATCTATGTTCTTTTTTAAATGTGCCAACACACTGTACAAGATAGAGCAGCTAGAATTTAATTTGCTGTTTGTCTGTTGCTGGCTAAGAAAGCCTGGCTCCTATCAGTTCCCTGATGAGTCTGATGAATGTTACCATATACTTGTTTTTCTTTATGCTACAGATAATCCCTGTGGCTTCTTTTTCATGCCATTTCCCTGAGCAACCAAAAGCCAAGAGTACTGAAGCTGTCCTTTCCAACGTTATGTCTTTCTCAATTGGACGTGGATAACAACCTTTTGTTCCACACTCTTCTCCATAGGATACTTACCTTCAGAGAAGAGTCATTACCCAGAGTCCAAAAAGGAAGCCTTTTATAAATCTTAAGATTGCAAAAATCTCATAGGATTTGTAGTAGAAGACGGCCTTTACTCTTTTTTACAGTAACTTTCAAATAAAGAAACATGCCAAGGAGTTCCCATGCCATTGGAATAGCTGGTGAGTCATTGTAACCAAGGGTCTCTAAATAAATCACATACTTCGGTGTTTGTACTATACAATACTAGAGGGTCTATCCAGAGCAATCATTACTCAATGAGAGAATTGCTATTTCAGTTTTTTACTATCCACTGAAGGGTACTGTTGAGAGCATTCATAGACAACATGCTGCCAAAACCACTATTTGGCAGCTAGTAACAAAGTGATTGTGATTCTAAAAAAGTACAGCAACTTTCTGAGGGAGTTCATCATATTGTATTAGTGAATTCTTCATTGCAGCAATTTTCCACCTGATAATACCATTATTGCTCTGGTACAGAGTGAACAGCTATTGAACAATATACTTGACATTTTCCTCTGTATCAAATGAATATTGGCTAGCACTAGTGTATTTAAATAATTTATTTTAAAAAGATGATAATTTTACTCTAAGATAGAGGCCTCTCATATGACAAGGCTGTATTCTTGCAGCAAAATTATATACAGGGAGTCTGTCCAACAACTAAATATCGGATTACAGATGATAATAGTACTTTGCATTTGTATAACATTATATAAAGCTGGTCTGAAAGTGACTTACGGATACTATTGAATAATCTTCATGTTAATAATTCTTATCCACAAGTAGATAAAATGAGATATAGTGCATATTAGGCTAGCACTGTCAAATCACTTCTAAACCAGTGGACTTGATTCCCAAAGAAGCTGAAGGAATTCAGTCCTCCTTAAACTTGCTGCTTAATAGGTTGGTTACATTTAAATATTCAGATATTAAAATGGTGACCTACTTGGCTTAAGTCAGAAAAATTTAATGTCAGAGGTATAACTAGCTCTATTCTGACTCCTGAGATTGTTCTCTAAACACTAAGATAAAAGTTTTTTATTTCTCTGTTGCGAAATATACTATTTACTTTTCTTTTTCCAGTTTCCAATTACTTTTCTTTTTTCAATTTCCATTGACTTGTTGAAATTCAAGTTTTCATTGGATACTTCATCATTTTTCCCATCTCCTTATTAGCTTTAATTGCATAGCTTTGCAAATAGATTCAGATTCATACGTGACCCTAGCAATTACTAGATGTTGTGATGCTGGGTTTGATGTAACCCTGTAAGCAGGTTTATCATTCTGCTTTTGCTTGTCTGCTAATGGGCTAGTGATTTCAGAAAATCATTACGCTTTTAGAACTTAAGATACTACATCCCAGTTATCCTTTTGAAAACTTATTATTATACACACATGCATCCACACCAAGCATTGTCTTTTATTGTCAACGACAATGTTTTTACCTCCAATTTCTACCAGTGAACTTGACAGAAACATTCTGAGTAACTTGACTTCTTGGTCATGCCTAACACTGAAAAATGAATCCTTATGCTGAGATGGTGATCGCACGTGGCTCCTCCGTGTGCTCTGGGGTACCACAGTGCAGATGAACACGATGCTCTAGGCATGGACCTGCACCCAGCTCGTGACAAGGCTGGCTGGCAACCAAGCTTGGACTTTTCTGTACTCACTCCGCAGTGCAGTGATGGCTTTATTCTCCTGGGTTTAGAAAGGCTGAATGGTTCCCAGATCTAGAGTACGGAGAGCTGTTTGGGCAGGGGCCTGTCTATCCGCAGCTGTGCTGGCAAGCTTCAGTCACTGTTAATTTCTGTCAGTTAACAAAAACCTTCCAGAAGGGCACCTAGAAAGCCAAAAAAATTCCTTTCTGGCTCACTCACTTCTTGAAAGCTTTGGATCCTGAAACCCTATCAATCTTCCCCCAAAATTTTTATTTTACTTAAATTTTCATTCCCATTTGGGAAACTAACAAACTTTGACAGTGTGGCTTTTTTTCACCAAGATCACCTACAGTTTTCCATGCAGCTCTGCTAAAGAATGAATGAATTTTTGACATCTCTAGTGACTTCAGATGAGTGAAGTGGGAAATTCTAACCCAAAATATTTCAGCTGGCCTGGGAGATTCTGGGAATGCACATAATTTGCTCCTACCCTGAGCACCAATGGTACAATGAGATGGATGCAAAATTCAATTAGATTTGAAGGGCTCAGCTGGCCATCATTTTAGAACAGTATCAAAGGCATTGGGATCAGCGTATCACATTCCTTCTGACGGCTACTGGAAAAGCAACCAATGAGACAGTACAAAATGTCATCCTAGCACTTCTCATGTGTCAGTGTGAGACAAGGACCCCAGGAAACATCTTCTATGGAGTTGGTAAAGAGGAACAAAGGACTTCGCAGAAACATTGCAATCCAAAATTGAAAACTCACGTTCTTTTGTGAGAGGAAAGTTGAGCAACTACCACTATAATGGTACAAGGTTATGTAGGAAATGTTTAAATGTTTCAAAATCCTAGAACTAAATCAGAATGCTGAACTGGAAAAAACTTCAGAGGAGTTTTATGTGGTACTGATGCAAACAAAATGTATGATATGTAGGACAGAGCTAGGTGCAAAATTAAGCCAAATTTCTGAAGACTACTGAAGGAAATAGCAGGGGGAGAAGAGATTAAGGATTTAACTGTGACAGCTAAGAATGGAATGGCTGCAAAGATAAAAAAAGTTCTCCAGCTGAACAAAACCAACATTCTCTGACTAACTCAGATTTCATAAAAACAAAAAACACCCAGAGTAAAAGGAGAGAAAGAAAATCAGCTACTAACTCAAAAAACTCCAAGGAAATTAAGGTTTATATCAAAGCATTTTTTCTCAGAAATGTGAAAATGTCCTGTCAGAAAAAGGTGTTGTTATGGGAGTTTGATTTGTACTGTGTGTAATCCCTAAATTACTCTTTTATTGTACTGTGTGTAATCCCTAAATTACTCTTTTATTGTTCTTTGCTTTCTGTCCTTGATGGCCTATAACAACAGCCACTGTATTGGACTCTGCTGAAAAGATGGGCCAAGCTGAAATGGAGGTGCCATTTTTCTTGGAACTGGTGCTTACCAGTCTTTCAGAACATGTTAATGTTCAGAGCTTTAAAAACTGGAGCTATTCCCCAAAATACCAGCTGCATATATGGCTGATCAGAAACCATGCTGACTGATGTGACTTTACTGTTTGTTTTCTTAGTGGAGATTTCAGAGTTTGTGTGTATGAGGAACAGCCCAGGAACCTTCAGGAAAGACAGTGAATTCAGTTTGGAGCCAGAGAAGCACCTGCTGTGTGATACTTAAATGGAGAAAAAGCTTTGCAGATAAACTTCTAGCTGAGAAAGTGCCTTGGAGGTATGGGAGAGAAGCCACATCCTGCTGCTTTATTTCTTCCGTGTATAGCAAAATGAAAGCTTGTATATATTTTCTGAGCATAAAATAAGTTCTACTCAATTCCATTTAGCATTTTTTTCTTTCTAGTCGGTGAAACCTTCATCATGTACATACTGACAAATTACTGAACACAGAAGGAGCATGAATAATCCTAACTAGCAACAAAATGTACTATTATAGGCAACTGATGTATAATGTGAGGGGCATTCAATGACAGAAGGCCAAATCAAGAATTCGTTGAATTAATTAGGCCATTATTAAACCTGACCTGTGTGTTGGTCTTTGAGAGTGCCTACCTAACCACCTTATGCAGTTAATCATCTACTCCCAGTAAAGATCACTGTTAACAATTCACCAGTCTGTTTACTGTGGGTGCCATTAAACAACATGTATGTGTTCTTGTATTTGCCTTGGTTATTATTAGACCTTGATTTAATAGATTATAGCATCAGTCCTTTGTCATACTTCCTTAGGAATTGTTTTCTGACTTCTTGTCCCTCAGCACAGACAGGATCTCACAGCTCACATGCCCAGTACCGATGCTAACATCACTCGAGCACAGGCGCTCAAGGTATTTGCTGTAAATTTCTAGGAGAATCTGAGCATGAGTCTAGTTCTTAAATAATATGTCCAGATCACAAGACTACAAATAAAATTGGCATGGTTACTAGCCATGAATTAGTCCTTTTTAGCTTCTAGAGGGGTTTCCTAAAAAACAGACTTATATTTGAAGGATGACAGAAAAGCATAATCTATGTTGCACTCTTCTGTGTGATACTGGTGTTGGAACTGTAGTCAATACTCATTTTATTCTTTAAGAAGAAAAAGCGAAACTCAGTCATTTTTACTTCTGCCCAAGTTATGCTTTTTTACAACACTATAACTCAAGTATAACCCCAGTAGGACTATTTATATTGCATCAGCAGTTAAATATTAATTTTCTTTTATTAGTATTTATTTATTTCAGACTACGCAAGAGATGTATTTTAAAAATATGTGAACTTAAAAAAATCCAGCATTAAAATAGTAGTGTCAGAGGAGTCCAACTTCTCGATGTGACGCTTCGGTGGTTACACACTGAAGTAGTTTCAGAAAGTTGTATCAAGCGAGCATTGTAAAGATTGTAGTAGATGCAGTGTTCCAAAAGTGTCCAAAAGTGAAATGTCAAATCTATGAGGGCCACTGGGGAAGATCTCTATTACGTGATCTCAGTCAGCTATTTTTTCCTGGAACCTTCACTTGGAAGTATCATTGCAACTCTACAATGTAGTAAATTTTAATCAGATTTATGAAAAAAATATAACCTGAATATTTCTCACCATGACCACGATGTCACCTCTCCTGATCCTATTTGTAACTGGAAATAAAATTCCCTATGCAAATTTGCAGACGGT
The DNA here is from genome assembly GCF_000703405.1 of Apaloderma vittatum. Lineage (NCBI taxonomy): Eukaryota > Metazoa > Chordata > Aves > Trogoniformes > Trogonidae > Apaloderma > Apaloderma vittatum. Next base: position 16,989 of record NW_009719725.1, read on the forward strand.
GCTGAAGAAAAGATTTACTGTTTGACTAATTTGTCAGGCACCCCACATTTAACTGTATAATTATATTACATTAGCACAGGGATTATCCACGTGACAAAGCTCTGACTAGTCACTAAACATTTAAAGTGATGTAGACCAGCTTTTGTTACTAATTCATAATGCAATATTTCCAGATGCAGAGCAAGATGACACAGTTAAGCACAGGATGCATGTCCACTTAGTTTTAACTGAGGTGAATGAATATCTCAGCCCCAGGCAAGCTGCCTTATTTATTCCCACAAACAAGCCAATATCCAAAGAACTACATAAAACTAGATATTCCTTGGCCTCATATCTTTTTAATTTTGTGGCATTAAAGACCTTTTTTGTATCATACTTAGTAATAAGGTATTTCTTTTACTTTGTGTGAGGGCAGATTATTTCTACAGTTAAGTATCTGTATAATTAAGGATCTTTAAGCACAAGGTATATATTCAAGTCCCAAAGTATGCCCACCAGCAGGCATTCTGCCTGAGTTCAGAATAACTCTGGGCTGTTCAATGAACAGTAAGGATGCCTATGCTGCTGCAGTAGATCTGGGTGACCTCACTGGCCAAAACTGAAGAGTTTTGAGTGGTAATCCGTTCTTGCGCAGGTAGAATGCTTCCACCACAACGAAATGTCACTTGTTACACCAGAATGTTACAATCTTAACAGGTATCTCACCTCCACACAACATTTTACAACAGGTGCCATAAGGAAATTTTTCCACAATGAGCCATTCCTAAAATTTAGTAGGTTTATAGTTTTAGGGGCAGATTATTTTGTTTTGCTACCTATGTGACAAGACCATATCATTCCACTCTCTAGTGTCTGAACCAAGACAAGAAACCTCTGGTAGTATTGGAGAATAGTTGTTTTGAAAGAAAGCCAGGCTCAGTGCAAATTTTTCTAACTATGAAGGACCTACCATAATTTGTCTGTTTTAAAGTCAGTAGTTCTATTGGTTAGTTACCTTAATTCCTAGACAAATAGTCCCTTTCCATAGTTTGAATTAGTCTACCTTCAGCTTCCAGTCACTGGGGCTTACAATGATTTTTCTAATTAAGAAGGTCTTTACTGTCTGATACCTTCTGCCCGTTAAATTTCAAAAGAATCAAGTAATCTTGTAACACTTAGGTAATAACCGTGTTCTCTCTTCTCTGCTCTTCTGATGCCCCACCAAGCTGTGGCTGCAGCCCTAATGGAAAACATATGTTGGCTTCTGCTAAATTTTATGCATTTCACATGACCTGTAGAAGTTCAAATGGTCAAGCCTTCATTATACTTCTTTCAAGTAAAGGGTACAGGGGATTGTCTGCCTTAAAGGTCTCAATTTTCTGTTTAATGGAAATAAGGGAGTAATAACAGAAGCAGAAATGTTTTGTGGCTTTCAGCAGAATAGCTTTTTTTTTAACAGAGTTAGGTCCATTAATCCACTTCTAAATCTAATCACATAACCAAAGAAAAACATCAGTTTTAGCTTGAAGCAAGACAACTAAAACAATGAAACAGTCAGCCTATACCTTTCAAAATATCTAATGACATTTTCATTTAGATGTTACCCTTAAAAAGCAAATATTACCTTACATTTCATAATCATAACAATGGGTAAATCGGGGTGTTATGCAAACTGCCTTGTTAATGCAGATTCAAGAATGATAGAGCATGCAATTATTGAAGTCAGCAGTAGCAACTGCATAGTTCACGTTACTAAAAGTGTTAAACTATATTCCCTTCTCTTTTTTTCTAAAATAAATGCTCCTGTATTAAAATTTGTCAATCTCAGCTAAAACTGAATTTATTTTGGAAAATGTGACTAACTTCCCATATCCAACAATTACATCTTTCATTAATTTTTAATGTTATTTCACTGAAATTAAAATAGATTCTTCTGTATCATAGTTAGGCTGCAATGACACTTCATGCATTTTGCTAATGAACTTACATGTTAAGAGTCATAGCTAAATTATTTTGTCCAGTTAAAAGAAAAGTTAATTCACAGAATCACAGACTCACAGAATGTTAGGGGTTGGAAGGGACCTCTGAAGATCATCTAGTCCAACCTTCATCCCAGCATACCTAACCACTACACCATAGCCTCAAGTGCTAGATCTACTTTTTTTTTAAACACCTCCAGGGTTGGTGACTCCACCACCTCCCTGGGCAGCCTGTTCCAGTGCCTCACCACTCGTTCAGTAAAGAACTTCCTCCGAATATCCAATCTAAACTTACCCTGACGCAACTTGAGGCCATTTCCCCTTGTCCTGTCATTAGTTCCTTGATGCCCACAGTCAACATTTCTTAGTTCTTCACCTTTCTGCCAACAACAGGCTGTGCCAGAACTGCTAGGAGGAAGTATGTTTCTTCTGGTCAAATCACTGTGTTAGGACTCAAGAGACCTGGCCCAGCTGCAGACTACCTGTATGATCTTTGGCAGTTCACTCAGTAGATATATACTTTGTAGCTATATGTGTAAACTGAAAATAATATCTGTCAGGTATGGTAGGGATGTATATTTGCTTTATATTTAGGAGTCTAGAAGTAGCTCAGAATGCTGAATTCTCCACAAAATTACGAATTTCAGAGTATGACTGGAATAAGAAATAATAAAAGAGTTCTGAATTAGAGGAAACTATTACTCTACTGAAAATATGATATAGTAAAAATACTATTCAAAACCAGTTCTGTTACATGATATTGTGTAATAACAAGAAAAGAAACTTCTAACTGCTAGCAATTTTGGCAAAAAGCCTCTCCAGGACCAATTAGAGCTACGAGCATTGTTCACAACACTGTTTTTCTCCAGGCCTCATGTTTAATCACTAGGAATTCTTTTTAAGTCTCCTTTCCCACTGAAAACACTACGATGCAGTGTCATGCCTGAAAATGTGTTTCTCTCCATTCTTCCCTTAGGAAAATTTATTCCTAGTGCTTGACTGTGACTGCAAAGGATACTTAGAGGTGAAGGGCAGAAAAAGGAGGAAGCAAACTATTAAAAGTGGAATTGCCAGAAGAAATTTTGTCTCTTAGCAATCCTGGAGTACTGATAATGGTATGGAAAGAACAAATACTTGCAGCTGATTTGGCTGCCATGAATCTGAGGGATTCAGATAGCACCAAAATTCACCATAAAGAGTTGCTGTTCTCTTAAATGTTATTTACAATCACACCTAACATGGCTGAAAAAGGATAGGAATATCTTTATCCACTGCATAATGTATCTGAAGCTAAGCTGGCAAGATTCTGGGAATAGTGGCTTTTATAGAACTCAGACAAGTTTAGGATATCTGCCTAAAAAACCTCCACCCTGTGAACAGCTTACACTAGACAGTCAATGAGCAAGAACAGGGACAAACTGCACTAATGAAAAGTCAGCTGAATCATCTGGGATGGATCACCTGGCAACAAGAGGCTGTCTTAAGGGCAGCGGTGCAGCAGAATTTAATGCATGAGAGAAGGTGCTGTATACAAGAAGAAAAGGAGGAAGAAAATACAAAATGGTGAACAAACACGGATGAGATCTTTGCTATGCTGCAAGCAGTTAAAAAAAAAATCAACACACAATAACTTGTCCTGGGTTTGAACCAAAACTCAGTCCTATTTAGTGATTTTTTACTTTTCAG
>NW_009719726.1:0-14490 GCF_000703405.1 Apaloderma vittatum
CTTCCTTTTAGGAATGCAGAGCCTTTGAGCTATCAAATAGGTTTGTGACAGCAGAAGACGAGGTTGTTATAACTATGTGGAGCAGAACCAAATTTGACCTAAGCAAACTGATTGAAGTGTGTGCCAGTAGTTGCCCAGTGAAGGTGTGTAACTTCAGATCTGTGAAGTCAAGGACTACGCAAGCAGGAAGAAAATAGACATTGCATAGCAGTAAGTTGCCCCAAATGTTCTTCTGGTTGGAGTATGACAGGAGTCAGAAGAGCAGGAATAAGCAAAGCCAGGTGCTTATCTTTAAAATCATGTCAGCTACAAAGCTTTATTTCATAGTGGTGTGGTGGTCTTTGGGTACAGCCGTACAGGTATGGCTACTCCAACATCAGTAATGCACACCTAGAGCTACAGTATTGTATTTTGGAAAAGAATATGTTTGAGGGGGGTTTATTTTTTCCTCTCTTTTTGACAGAAACTTTGCATTGTTTTGCATTAAAGGATGGTAGTTACTTGTTCTGGTGTGTGGCACCATTACATCGTGCTAGTGGGATTTGCTACTTTTAAGTTTAAAGTTGTTATTAATCTCTCAGAAAAATTCTGATATGTGAGGAAATCAGTTGCTGATCTGACCTCTTATATTTTCTGTTAAACGCACATCTTATTAATGTTATTGCTCTAAGAGGAATGCATTGTATTTTCAGATACTTCCTTTCTCATGCATGCTGCATTTAAATGGATGTATGCTGTATTTAAAAACAAACTTTCATAAAGTCACATGAACACTGTTTCATATTTACATTCTGTATATTTCCAGGATTATGACCTTACATATTCTTTGAAACCAGATAATCTGGGAAGTGCTGTGGAAGAAGTAATCACATAGCTCCCGTCAGAATTAATCAACTCTGTAGCTTGATCCTCTGAACTTCCTGCAAATCTTGTCCCTGCAATATAAAACCTGACTCATTAGTTTATTTTCATACCTGTACATAAAACCTTTTAATAAAATCCCAAGACTGCAAGATTGTTTTTCTCTCCTGAAATCGTATCTTGGGGTGTTTTCAGACTGTGTATATTCTGACTGAGTGATTTGAGTTTGTATGATCTTTTCAGCTTAGCCTGCTTCAGGCAGTGGGGGCTTTTATCCTGCAAGTGCAGAAGTAGGTCATGGAGATCCTTGGGACAGAGATACTGAATTCACACACCCTTAATTCACATATCAAATTTGACCTAATCAAATGCCAATGAAATCCTGTTTGGCTGATTGGTAGGATACTGAACACTTACTTACATCCCCTTGGAATATTTGATGTGTAATTATTAAAAACATATCTGATAATTCTGTATTAGTAACCTGAAAGGGTGTCATTTTTGAGATTACTGATGGACCGGAAGAGTGCCACAAATGCCAACTCAGTATAATAGAATTTTTCTTCCAGTTTTTCATCTGATACTCTCTTTGCAAGCTCTTTTTTGATGGTGACCTTTTCTTCATACCTCTGTTTCTGAATAGCAGTACTCTTACTTCCCAGAACAGCTTACGGCATGTGATGTGGTTAGTGGCTCACAACCAAAAGAATATTTCTTCCTTGTCCCTCTCTTCCTCTGACTTTTTTTTTGGGGGTTCCCTCCTTAATCAGCTCTTGGAAAAGCAGTTATAAATATAATGGGAGGGGCTGGTTAGTTTCCTGGAAGAGCACAGTGCAGGACCTCACCCAAATCTGTCTGGGTACCATCCATAATGCTGCCCAGGGTCCTGTCTAAATCATGTGCACTCTTCACATACCTCATAGCAAGAGTATACAAAGAAATACAGTGAAGGCTATTCTGTGTTCATTTGCCTAATTGTCATTAAGCAATAGCAGTTTCTTTTCTATAATTAGATGATCTTTACAGTCACCTCCAACCTAAAACCGTTCTATGATTCTATGATCCATGTAGATATTGGATCAACATATGAATTTAACCACCTACTCAAGATCATGTTTAGGTATATGTTTTCAGCAAGAGGAAATTAATGTGGTCAACTCCTCCTTGCACTGACTCCCCCAATTGTCATACAAGCTTTTACCAGGGCATAAATTGCTACAGGGAACTTTCTCGTAAAAGCACTTTCCTCAAAGATTAATAATTTTTTCACCAAGAATTAGATTTGTGTAAGACGTTGGTTATGGAATTTGGATTTTATGATTTTAAAAGGTCATCTTATATGGCTTGTGCCAGAATTGGGAAACTTGCATATTATTTGCTTTCCTTAACCCTATACCCATATACTAGCACATCAACCCCTGTAGGGCAGAAAGGTTAGATTAAAATAGTAGCTCAAGTCCAGTAAAGGCATGGGTGCAAAGGCTGACATTAAATCTCAGTAGGTCTTCACTGCTGGTTCATTTTTCTTGCAGCTCTGAAAAGAGACCATTAAGCCCAAATGCTGAACTTCACGGTTTCTTCAAAGCTAATTGCGCTGGCTCCTTCCACTCGGGGTGCATGCAAGTATTCATGTCAGTACTGCCAGTTTGTATTAAGAGCCCAGGAATCTGAGAAATAGTATTTTAATTTTCCCTTAACCTCTGTTTCTAAGAAATACAGGCAGAATGCTATATATATAAAGGTAATGAACAAATGCATTTGTATCAAGCAAATGTTTGTTATCCACTGATAAGACAAATTATTGTGCTGAAGCAAGGAGGATGCTTTTTGTCGTAGAAGAATGCTTCTTAATAAAACACTGAGGGGGGGTGGGATGGAGCCTAAAGCAGGTCTGCGATGGTGCAGAATGAGGAAATTCTGAGAACAAATGTGATCTTTAGGTGAAAATGGAAAATATATGTATGTTACAAGCCAACATGAATGTCCAGATTTTGTGGCTAGTTTTTTAGATGCTAGATTTATATACTGAAGCTCAACATGATAATGCTGCTCCCCATTAAATCTTGCAATTGTTGGGTGCTTGGAAGTTAATTGGATTTCAGTCTGTTTGGGTAATAGTGCTCTAAAACTCTACAGTAAGAAGAGCAAACAAAGATGCTATCCATCAAGCCCTTGTAAATACCAAGGGCTTTATTGGGCTTTATACAACTATCGCTATATCCATGTAATACCAATGCCTTTGTTTTAACTTTACTGGGTTCAGATTTTCCCTGCTGAGATAAATACTAAATGTAGAGAAGCCTGATCCTAAGAATTGAATTAAAACCTCAACAGAAAAAGTATCACGATAAATTGTGAAAGAAGGACCAGCTACAGACTACTTCTAATGGGAAATTGCTGACTCTGGAAAAATATTATATAATAAAATCTCTTGGAGGTCTGTTCAACCATGGAGAGAAGGGATTTTTCTTTACCAGTGTAGGTTTTACAGTGCTTGTTATAGGCTGCTCCCGAGACTGTTGCTTCTGGTAACTTCCGCATATGAAGGCACTCTCCTCTGCTGGACAAGCTTATGTACAGGGGTTTTATTTCATTTTGAGACACTGCAAATAATTTTGATAGAAAAAGTAATTTTGTGGAGTTATTTTTAACATCTTTGTGCTGAAGTTATTTTTGTAGCGTTAACATCTTGAAGAGCTTGCTGCCACATGGTTTAGGGTTTCTTTTACTTCCTCCATCACCAGAGAATATTAATGACTGTTGTCCTGGAGGTCTTTTCTGATGTGATGTTTTCTCTTCCTCACTCTTGTTCACTCTACCTCTTCAAATCAAATGTCATTAATTTGTTCTAGCCTTCAGGGGATGGTGGGAGAAAACTAGTTCCTATTACAAGGAGCGAGTGTGGGTTGATCTTTACAGACACCAGCGTTTCAAGTGTTGGCGGAGCAGAGCACAGTGTAGTGTCCTCGTGTGTTGCACAGAAAACAGCTTTTCCCAGGATGACACTTTTTTTTCCTCAGTACAAAGAAGAAAAGTCAGCAACCAAATAACATTGCCAAATATGGTGTTGATGATCCATTTGCAGTTTCCTTTGCTATACCTGTATGGCTAATGGTTTCTGGCTTTTATCTTTGGTGAGGCATCCTCTTTATGAAAATATATAATTGCAATTTTTTGTTAATCTAATTCACTCTGGTAGTATAAACTCATCAATTTGCATGCAGTGATTGAAGGGAAAAGATAGATGAAAGCCTATTATAATCATGTTAGATAACCAGATATGAATATGAATGAGATTATGCTTCTTTTGGAAATAGAGCTGTGTTGCTCAATACACTTGATAGAGCAAACATTCGTATGAAAGCCCATTGAGTTTAGTAGATGTTTTCTTAGGATGGTAAGTTACCTAGTGAGCTGTCTAAATGATTCTGACTTTAATTTGAGTAAGTAATGAAGTCTGCAAGTTCTTTGAACATCTCACTTAGAAACAGAGCGGCATCACTGTAAAAACAAGGTATGTGACTTAACCACTGAGTTTGTGTCTTGCATAGTGTGTTAGTGAGAAACTACAAATAAAAACTTCAGGAGTTTCCTCTTTTATTTTGTACTACTTCTTCCTCCTTGTTCTCCAAAACATAAGGGAGAAAAGTGCTGCATCTTTAGCAATTAAAAAAATAATAATGCATGGAATAAAACTAGTGTTTTGAACATTTTGTACTGCTGTGACAATAGGTTTCTAAGGAACATTATGTACTTTTGGAAACAAAGCTTAAAGGTTGTGTAATCAAAGACGTGTGACTCTTATATGTGACTTTGTTCTTAAGTCTTTGGGAAAACAAGAGCCTTCTGGACAATAGTCGAGCCCTTCAGGAGCAATGTGGTAGTATTATTTTTTTGAAGCACCTAAGAATTTCCTGTGTATAGCTCCTGCAGGTGTTTTTCCTCATATTTATCGGTTGGCTAAGGAACCCTAGTTTTTTACTCCTCAGCTACAGAAGTTAGTCTAGTTGGGTTTGATTTGCGTTTGTGCACTCACTGTTGCTTGCAAGTATTCCTTCCAGACTTGCCTTCTTCATTCGGCCGGTGGTAACTTGTCATTGCCCCAGATGGCTGAGATGTACTTCTCACTGGAGCATGCAGCCTCTTTACCATCTTACCCTGCACACCTGGACTAAAGAGCATCCACGAGTCAGCTCAGGCACGCTCAGGTTTACATGTGCCTTCGTCAGTAAGGCTTCGTACATAACCGGTGTCCTTGGAAAACACTGAGCTCTTGGAAGCACTTGCTAGCTAGTGCAAACCACTTCCTAAATGTTGTAAAAAGAAAACCCCTTCACGATTTGCAGCCTGTGTTCTCTGGTGCAAGTCCATAGGGTGTTTTTCTCCCTTAGGCTTCACAGTATTTTGCACTGCTTCGCTGAAGCACAATCTCTTGGAGCTCAGTGCAAAGACAGCCCTAGCATAGTGAATGTAAAGAACAAGTTGTCAAGCGATGGGTAATATTCACTACACAGTGTTAGTTTCGTCTTCAAAAGGTTTCTTTGCTTCATTATTATTAATTGTCATACGTGTATGAGTTTGCAGATGCTGCTTTTGAAGCTGATGATGGAGCGTTGCATATCTTACTCCCTGATGACGTTTGAAGATGGGAGTATAATCTTGTGATAAATGGAATGTAAATTCACTTGAAACGTTAATGGTATTTTGCTATTAGAATATAATGTTACACCAATTAAGTATATACATGATAAATGAGACAACAAGTGCAGCGTATCCAAACTGTTGCAGATAGAAAATTTTTGAATCGACAGGGTTTCGTGTACTATGAATGTAAATTTTGTTCTTAATATCCATCTAGAGTGGGCAACCACAATAAATAAGCTCTGGACTGAGTTTATATGTAGTGAAGGACATTTAGAAATCTGAAGGAGGGCATCTAAACAGTATTTTCAGACTTTTTAATTGTGCCAATAATCATTGCAATCTAAATCACTGTTCTACTGCTTTGTCTTCTCTAAATAAGATGGCAATAGAACTGCTAAGCTTTGGGTTTCCTTCACTGCTAGGACGACTTGAACTTAATGGTTCCTTTTTCAATATGGCTTGTTCCTTTGAGTAAATCAAAGGGAGAACCTCGCAGTGAAGTCATCAGAAACATGATTAATTTTGCATTAGGATGACAATTTCTAAGAGAAGAAACCCAAAAATTTCTCCCTACTCTCCCCTATGTCAAATTTCTACTTTTATTATAAAATGGTATTTTATAGACAGCTACACTGGGAAAGGACTGGTGCTATAGTATAAGATGGTGTAGCAGATCAAAGTACCCATTGTAACAGGTAGGAAAAGCTGCTCAGAAACATGATTTCTCAGAAATTGCAAGGGCAGTTCTGTGAATTTGAATCTTTTGGATTGGTCTCGTGTCTTTCCTGAAAACTTCCTCAACAGAGATAAATTTCTAAGGAGTCCAAAAACAATCAGTGTTTCTTAAACCTGCTGATTGCATCGATGAAATCAGATTAAAACAGCTTAAAAAAATTCTTTACCTAGCATTGTCGCGCAGTTCTGGAGGCTGCTGCCCTGAGAGCTTAGGCTGGTTGACAGGCTCATATAGACAAATTGATGGGCATTAAGTTTGGTGCCTGAATTGATCCCTGGAAATGGTAAGTCTGGGGAAACACTGTGTTGTTGTTGCCCAGGTGGCAATTTAGGTATATAAAGAAAGTTGAAAAGTTCTTGATAAGTTAAGCAGTGTTTTTAGGAAAAAAAGTGCTGTCAGATTATTTAGTTCTCATGGATTAATAAGTGTAAAAAGGCCATGACTTGATGGCATTTTGGGGAAACAAGCAATATAGGAAAATGTGAGTTTCTAATTGAAGGCTTACCATGTGGTATTCCTCCTTTTGATATATTTCTTTTGTACGATCACAGCTGCTTTTAATGTTAATCCCACACACATGCAAACTCTGTTCTATGTTCCCTGTGTTTATACTTTAAATCCATAAATGCATTGATCCTGGAGATCTTCATTAAGAACTGAATTGCCTGCTTCACTGTGCTGGGCTTTATTTTGTTGTTATTTGATGGAAGAATGTTCTTATCTGGTTGAATCTGTTGTTTGATAGCAAGCACTCCAGTGCCAGAAAAGGAAGGATATTTTTGACAAAATTAAAAGGAACAGCAGATCCAAATCTAATGCTTGTACAAGAGTAAGCCTGAATATATAAAAATTAGTGTGCTTTCAAATTTTTTTTCTGTAATATGAAGTGGGAAGGTCATGGACCTAAAGAGCTTCGTAGAGGCAACCTAGAGCAGACTGTGGGCTCTTGGTGGGACAATGCTGCAAAGCTCTTTATTAGTAATAGGAGGCTGCAAGATGAGATAGGAAATGTATGGCAGAATTATTGGCTGATGGATGCTTCTGGAAATATTTTGCTGGATTTCTTCTGCCCCCACCTGATGAAAGATAAAACCTTGATTCAGCTTCCTGGTAAATCTTCCAGTTTTGAGATTAGTGAGAGTTGGAAAAGAAAGGTGACAGAACTATTTCTTTGGAAGCAGTTCATTTCAAACTACAAATGGAGTATAGGATTGTATACTTATAGAATGTATTTGTAAACAGGGTCATCCATCAGAACGTGAGTACGCAGGCATTATGTTGTAAGGACATTTCAGACCTCTACGTGCAAACCAAGAAAGTATAAAATATTTTAAGCTGCTCCAGACAAAAGACTAAATGGATTAATATTGAGGTCTTTCAGTGGGAATTTTTGTATCTGAGCATGATAAATTAAATCTCAATGTTAAGTCTTAATTTTGAGTGTCTTCTCTTCCTCCCACTGCTTTTACCTGCTGATTTTAAACTTCCCTTTTGGAACTACTTTAATTGTTTGGCAAGATTGGGTTTGAGGGCTTTTTAGCTTTCCATATTTTCCTTTTTTTTTTTTTTTTCCTGAATATGTTGTTGCATCTGTTGTCAAGTTTAAAAAGAGTAGGCTGCTGTGCTCAGAGTGCCTGAAATATCCATTGAGTATTGGTTCTCAAGTCCAGTTTAGAGTTTTGCAAGTCATGGGACTGCAGGGCTCTGCACTCCTTATTTCTCTCCTCTTCACTGGTTTGCTCTGTGCTTTTCTGACTTGTGACAAATTCATGGGCATACAGCTACTTGGAGAAATCTCTCTAATCTTCTTGGGTTTTCCACATAACAAAATATTCTTGTTTCTTTGTACTTTAGTGAAAGAGCGAAAGTTAAATCCATTTTAAAATCTTTCAGTCTTGCTTAACTTCAGGTTTTTGCAGTTGGAGCACATGGGGGCGGGCGATAATTAGTAGAGCTGTACAGTTATATAACTAAAATCTTTTCTGCTGGAAGTTAGGAGAGCAGATTGCTTGGCCATCAATATGCGACACGTGTTCTTAATCTTCCCACAGTGTCCGTGCAGAGGAATACAGTCAAGCAGTGTGTATTGGTTTGGTAGATTAATGTGTTTAAATAAAAATGCAATTAAAAAAAATCCTTTGAGGTACTATTTTTTTTTTTGGTAGAGAAAGAAGGGTGGTGTTATAGCACTTGAGGATTTAAATAGTATTTATTTTGCGTAATTAATGATAGATGTTATTCTTAGGTAGAAATTATAACTGTTGATGACTTTCAACATGAAGATTGTCCTCTAAGACTCTTGGAGGAGGAAACCAACTGTGAAAAAGAGATTATACCATGGTGATGATGAGTACTATATGGTATTTTATGGGGAAAATACCCTGTTTACTATCACAGAGGAATGCTCAGCTAGCCAGCCCTCATGAATTGTGTCACCAATTTCACATAAATATTCCTGAAAGCAGTGACTGGGACATCAGTGGATTTTTCTGTACCTGGAGGGGTGTTGTTTGGTTGGTTTTGGTTTCGGCAGGGATTTTTCTTGCTTTTAGCTTTTGAATGGAATGAAAATATTCTATCAATACTATTGTTAATGTATACACTCAGAGAAAGGCGATGGAAGTGAAATATATAATGTGGCAGTGGACTGAGATGAAAGACAGTAACATATGAACACTGCACTGTGAGTTTGTTGGATTTGGTGTTAACAGCTGTTCTAGTCCTTTTGCATCTATGTGGAGATGTGACTTCAACTTTTCCATAGCATGCCATAAATGTGAAGTTTATTTATCTGTGATAGAACAAGACCTCTGTATCAACTTCCAGTAAACGGTCAAATGAGAGCACTGCTTGAATACAAAAGCTTTGAATCATTAGATCAGAGAGAGCATCTGAAGTCTTCTGAATGTAGTGTTACCATCAGCAAATAAGATATGCTGCTCTTGCAAGATAAGTCTGTCTTGGATCCCTGGTTCATTCAGTTTCTTCGTAATCGTCCTTCAAGTTTGCAAACTGTTTGGGTTTTTTTTAATTCCTTAAAGGGAGAATGAGTCTAAACTGACCTCAATAACAGTTAAGGCCATTAATATTTTCTTTGTTAAGGTTCCTTGCCAGAAAAGATCTGGGCTTGACCCTATGCTGGGGGATTCTCCCCCTTTTTTATGTGGAGGAAACAAAACAAGGCAAAAGGAGGCAGATTTTGGCACACAGCACTGTTAGGCTTCCATGGGGGCCTCCAGAAGCATTCCATGCCCTCCTGCAGATTGCTTAAAATCACCCACCATGGAGTTTGCAATTTCACAAGATAGCTGAGCCAGTCTCTTAAATCTAAGGCACAAAAAGAGACATCCCTACTTAACCCCCAGCTGCACATCACTTTTGGTCTGTTGTGTTTATTGGGAGCTGCTCTTTCTAGAGAAGCCGCTTGTTAGATCAACTTCTTTGCAATGAAGTGAAACAAAACCTAATTATATGAGGTTAAATAAAGTCACAGAGGTTAAAGCATGAAAAATCAGTGTCCTGTCCTGTAACACATGCGTTAGGAAAGCAAGCAGGCCATTTTTCTGTATAGAAACCAGAAGTCAGAAATTTGTCCATTCAACCAGTGGCATACACAGGACAGGCACGCTTTGTGTTTTATGGAAAGCCTGTTGGTGTTCGTCTGAGTTTAAGACTAGGGGAAACAGAGGACTGATGAGAAAAGAAAAAGTAACCTTTCTTGAACATACTCTTTCAGGACAGCATTGTTTTGTCTCACTACTATTGCCAGTACTGTGTGCTCTGCTGGGCAGTAGGAGGAATGGACAGATACCTATGAAAATAATTATAGGTCCCATTTGCCTGATGGTTTTCCTTTGATTAGCTGGTAGCCTCTTTGCATGCACATATTTGGAGGCATGTCATAGAAAAACAGATTCTGACGAGCAGATGCCAGCTCTCACTAGAGGATGATGCACAAAAATGTCATAACGTTTCTTATAAGGCAGTGACTTCAGAATGCATGTGTCTCAGATGACCTTTGCATGGTGAATCTCAATATTGGTGTTTTCTTTTTCTTTTCTAGTTTGTGGAGACATCCACGGTCAGTTCTTTGACTTGATGAAACTGTTTGAAGTGGGAGGTTCTCCTGCCAACACACGGTATCTCTTCCTGGGCGACTACGTGGACAGAGGGTACTTCAGCATTGAAGTAAGTTTCAGTTTTCATATTTCTGGTTTTGGCTGTGAAACTGCTTGTAGCCTGTTGCATGTATTTAGCATCATGATTTAACCAATGCAGGAATATTGAAGCTCTTTCAAGATACCACTTATGAGCGAAAGAAGTCCAAGTTAATGTTGCTCCTGGTGTTTTCATAAAGGTTGCTTGGTGTCCAGCCAGATTCTACTCTATCTGTGCTGAAAAGCATATGGGAGAATGGACCTTGGTGCTTACTAGTGGCCACTGTAATACAGCAACTTGCAGAAGCTAAATAGGATGAATAGACGTGAGGTTACTAGAAAGAAGGCAAAACCGGAAAACTAAATGAGCATCTCATAGTTTAGTCTGACTTCTGGGTTCATTTGATCTGATCTCCTGGATGTGAAATTTTATGAAAATGAAAGGACTAGATAGGGAGTAAATGGGACAAATAAACCCCGAAACAATAAATAACATGATATTCTGGAGACAGTGAATGAGTTATGGCATGCGGGAGTGTGTGATCTCTGGCAATTGATTCAGCACTTGAATCCACAGAGAAGTGATGCACATGTGTCCTCTTGGAGGTCCTGGGACCTGGCGCAGGCTCCAGTATCAGGTTGTAGAATGTGGAGATCAAATGACAGCAGCTTTAGCTGACTTTGTGAAAGAAAGTATCCTGTCCAACCTGCCCACTTTTGACTAGAAGCAAGTCAAATACCGAGCAGAAATCCTTTGTTCCACTGCTCATAAAACAGACTGGGTTTTTTTTCCTCCTACTCTTTGTTGCTGCTTGATTATGCAAACTGACGGATGAGATGCAGTTATCAAATAAAACCTAATCTGGATTTGTTCATCCAGGTCATAGCTGATCTAGTTACTGAAGAGTCAGTCAGAAACACTTGCAGCAGCTTTTGATCTGCAGCTTCTCTCATTTCTCTGAAACATTCAGACTTTGAACCCCTCTGACTCACGGGACGATACCCAATATCTGTTAGACGCAGTCTAGTCCCTATGGTACATGGCTACGTGGCTGTGACCAGAAAGATGGCAGCATGTGAGAACACATATACTGCTGTTTCACTCTATATAACGCATCTTAGTAAACTGTTGCCATATTGATGTAAAAATATGCGATCCCAAACAGCTATTTATAATGTGTTTGTAAAATGGCTTATCTTGCCAGTTTTTATATTTATAGTATGAAGTTTCTTCAAAATAAAATTCTGTAAAACTACTTTTGCTTTATTAATTCACTTTAAAACTTAATTTAAAATGTTAGCAGGATCTTCGGGAGGTGGCATATTTTACAAATAGAAATATGCTCTTCCAAATGCAAATGCTCTGAAAACATAAGTATTTCAAGGTTCTTTCGCCCACCTGCCAAAAATCAATATAGTTTGGATTTAGTCTCCTACTGAAGTCAACACTTTGATCATGGTTTTTATTGAGCCACGAGTGCCTTCTCCCTTCTCTCTGATCCACAGTGAGCTGTGAGATAAGTCATCCCTGCTTAGATCACTGCGCTGGATCGATTGGGGAAGGTTGGGAGCTTGAGGGGGTGGCTTGAACTGTCATGCAGCTTGATCTTGAACTACGGTTTTTCAGTGGCAGTAACTTAGTTCATCTCTCTCGTAGACTTAAACCAAGCCAAGTTGTATCTAGAAGAGGAGAATTTTATCATCTTTTCTATATATGTTTTTAATATAAGGAGTAGAACAAGTGGGCTTGCTTCAGATTGCAAGTACTTGTCTGACAGTTCCCCAAAATCTACTCCAGGGCTATTACCAATTAAAGACAATTGTAAAGCCATATAACACAAAGACAAATAGCTTATGGGTGCGTAATAAGCCCCTTAAAATTACTCACTGCACATACATATTTAGCAAATTATTTTCTGAATTTAGTTTTTCCATTCTGGAGCACAACTTTTTTTATTGGAAGCAGTACTGGCTTCTGCTAGCATGAAGGAAGTATCTGAGCTGTCGCTTCTATTATTCCATTTTGTATGCAAGGTCCTTAAATTAATACTTATTTTTGATCACATAACTCATTCTCCCCACTTGTCACCTTGATTAAAGAATGCCTTTGAAAGGAAAGGCAAGTTTCTGTTTCATAAGTGTATTTGGGTTTAGAGGTGTGCATTCAGGCATGAACTCAACACAATAAGTAGTGACAAGGAAAGGAAAATGGTGAAGAATGCAACTTGGCATGTTGGTGGGGAGATGCTTTTGGTGGAGAAAGGGCCCTCAGCACATCTACCAGGCACCAGTTCTTGCCAGTATTTTGTGCTGGAGAAGTCATGGTGATAAACAATCTGATCTCAGGGCATATTTCTACCATGTCAGTCACACTGTGATCTTTATTCCATCGATCTATTGGCTCCCTTTTCTGCTATGTAGACGCGAGACCATTGTTCTGGGGTCTTTCCAAAAGAATTAAGTAGCTGGTCCGAGGTACTAATCATGAGTAATATAAGCTTTTTTTTAAAAAAAAAAAGAGGAGAAATCCCTGTGATTGCAGTGTGTTCTGTAGCGTAAAAGTGATACCATTGAGCCTAGACCCGGCTGAGTTCTGGTAGTGGGCGAGATAATCCTTGTCTGTGGGCTGCAAACCATTTGGGATTCTTCTGGATGAAAGGTACTACATAATGTAAGCTATTATCATTAAGAATAGAGGAAGAAATTGCATAAGGTAGGTGGAAGGCATTTGATAATGCAGAAGAAAAAGAGAAAAGTATTTATATAAGGCACTCAGCAGAAATGACAGTTCTTGCCCCCCAGAGCTTTTGATCTAGGGGCTCAATTGTGTGCTCCATTTTTAATGGGGTTAGCTCCACTCTTTGAAGGGGGAGGCGGATGTTTTGTGTCTTTAAAATTAATCTCTTATCCTGCGACACCTTGCTTAGAACTAATAAAGGAATTGCAACAGGTAGAACAAAAAAAAGTCAAAATTGTACACAGGATGAGATGAGGTTTCTTGGCATAGACCAAACCTTTATCCCATAGCTACACTCTCTTTTCCACTGGATCTTTTGGCAGGGTCTGAGCATTTCTTCACTTAGAATAACAAATTCCTGCAAGTTGCAATATCTGATACGGCACACTTGTTTCCTCAGCTCCATAACTGATAACATTTCCTTGTTGGGCTTTTGCACCATTCCAGGGTTTTGACTCCAGAGCAGAAACCCCTCGGTTCTCAAACAAGTTTTACGGTCATGGAGAAAAAAAGCCCCAAATGATCAAAACAGAGGGCTATTTTTAAATCTAAAGAATAATAGTTAGAGCATAAGTGGTTCTGCAGGAATGGGCTGTAAGGAAGAATGACTAATCTCTACCTGAGTCTCAAAACTCTCTTTTGAAAGGCAAACATAAATGCCATGCGGTGTAGCAGGGAGTGTACCTATAGACTGCTTTTCAGCACAGTCTTGGAAAAATTATAGTCGGAGTAAATACCATCTATAATGCATTAATAATATTATGTAAATGAACTGTTGGAATTCTTCTCCTGCTCAGTCCCATGTAAAAACATACAGCTTAATTGTCAATTGAATTTCATGAGGTACATACTGTTTGTTCTTGAGAGCAGATAATTAAGATAAGGAGAATTAAACAAACATTTGAAATTAACAAAACTGGCATTGTGTTTTAAGGTTCAAGACGTTCGTACATCTTCATTGCCCAACTGCAAAGACCAAAATTCCAGGCAGAGAAACTGTTTTTGTAGTATTTCTAGGAAGGACAAAGTGAGATGTTTGGAGTGAGTCTGGAATCTGACCATTGGACCTTGCATCAGTTAAAAAAGCATCTGGTGCTTGAGCTGCTTCTGAACTCGGTGAACTGTTTGAAATTATTAACTAGTCTCTCCCAAGAAAAGAATTTGGTTTAGTAAACTGTGGGTGAAGTCAGTACTGGTGCGCCTGTGTGTCTGTCATCGCTCAAGCCTCTGGGCACTTTCTAGGACTTTACTGGAAGGATAAACATCTTTCAGATTCCTCCATTGCTCTAGTGTGTTAATGTTTCCCAATAAACAGCTTGATTTGTGTCCTGGGTTTGAGCTAAAACCCAATCCTA
>NW_009719727.1:0-7103 GCF_000703405.1 Apaloderma vittatum
TATATATATATATATAATCTTATTTATTTACAAAGGAATTAGTCACAGTGCAGTTCTTCCCCAAACCACATCTCTGCTTGCATTTCTGCTTCTGGCTTTTGTCTTGGACATGCTCAGCTCCACCAAAACAAGGACCTAGTTCCCACACCTGTTTTCAGAGCGAAGAGGTCTATTTCTGAGGTTTCAGCTCCCAACCTCCCCCAGTATTGCCATGCTGATTTGCAGCTGTTATGGTAGTATCTACTACTTCAGGTTTCAATAAATGAAATAACTGAAAGGAGCTAGGATGTCTACAAGTTTCATTGAGGTTTGTGGCTTTCTAAGGTTCAAAGATATGCTCCTTACAGGAGCTACCCAGTGTCAAGCATAACAATTTATTACTGTTCAAAATACGACACATGCTATTGGTACTGAACAAATGACCACAGAGAGTTAAAAGATGTGATAAAAATTAACTGTAATGCATACAAGGTATTTGATATCATGCTACCATGCAGGGCATTGCTAAACATCCCCCAAAATACCCTCTTGATGTATTATTTTGAAATCAGAAATTTTTGTTCTCCCTGTGCAGCATTTCTCATTCACTCTGCACATGTGGTTCACCTCACAGGCACATCAGATGTCACTCTGCAGCCCCTTCCTTGTCGGTGTTGAAGCCTGTGTTTTCCATCTTGCCCACTCTCTCTTCATGAAAGCACATTGTCTTTTTATATGAGGAGCAGATTAGTTCTGTAACACTTTTCTCAACCAAGATCATTATACATTTTTTTTTCCATGAGCATCTAACTGTAGCTCTAAAGATTTCATGCTGCGTAGTTCATTTGTGAATAAACTCTTCCCCTGAAAAGTTAAAATTAAACCAAGCAGCTTACTGCTTACATCAAAGCCAATACAAATAGGCCTCCACCCGGGACTGAAGGAAGCAGCTCTACAGCTCAGATCCTGCAGGGGGAAGGAGCACAAAGTTGAAACAGAAATATTTAGAAGTGCCAAAAGGGAAAGTAACTGTTCTTTCAAAGAGACACTTTATATTAAGTCAGTAACACTTGCTGCAGAAGAGTTGAAACTTTGTATAAAGGCACTATTGTACATTGGAAACAGGTTAAGTAAGTATGAAGGAAGAAGGATGTTGAGACAGATTCATATTGGAGGTTTGTGAGCCATAACTAAAGTTTCAAGGCTTTTCTTTCTATTTTCTACTGCTCCTTTATGAATGTCTTTTGCCAGGGAACTTGATTTGCATCTCCCAAAATCTCAGATGTCTGTGGCAGCCAAAGCTCTAACCCAGATTCCCAGTGTTTGGAAGTTGAAGTCCTTGTTTCATATTTCTGATGCATCTGTTTATATAATATATGTCCCTGCTGTGATCACTGATATCCCAGTCTGATCTTTCTCCTGCCTCTCTTCAGATCCAGGTAATTTCACCTTGACATGTTATTTAATCCAGAATTTAATTTTTCGTCCTTGCCATCTTTAATACACATACTGACAATTTGAACAGTGTTGAAACAATACCTTTCTCAGCAGCTTCCATGTTTCTCTCCAAGTCCTCTCTGCCATATTTACTTCTGTCTTCAATGGGCATTTATACCTACAAATCAAAAACAAAGCTTCTAAAATCTCTTCCTCTGACTCTTTTTTCCATAACTCCCTCTTGCACATTAGGAACTTGAAAGCTTCAACAGCTGCTGAATATTGAATTGCAGGAGATCCTTCTGGCTCTAGCTTGGCTTACAGAATCTCACATGCTCAAGAGGGCAGATATTGTTTGAGACAAACTCTCTATTTGAAGACCAATTCAAATGGGCTTATTTTAAGCTAATGTATTCTCTCTTCACTAGATGAAGTCCTGTTAAGCAGGAGGAATGTGCATTTTGAAAACCTCAAATCGGATTGATCAGGCTCAGCCTCACACTCTCTCCAGCATCAGATTTCTATCTCCTGGCTAAGCCAGCTTCTTCCACTACAGGTTAATTTTGCCATCCTCCCAGCTCAACTAATTATTTTTCCAACCTGACCATGTTGCACGTAGGCAATCTCAGTTGCATTTTCATCACCTGTTGAGTCCCTCCTTATGTCCTTCCTTCCTTCTGCTTCTAAGTTTCCGTTTTCAGGATTCCCTCCTCCTTTATGAGAAAATGGACAAGTTTCATTATGGTGGCTTTCAACCTTGACTTGCAGTACTTTTAGCCCACTAAGCATTTGATTTAGCATCAGGCTGGACACATTTCGGGGTGTTAATTACAAACACCAATCCATTAGTATATATTCAGGCCTTATTCTGTTTTGCAGGAACTCGTGGAGCTAGTCTGTGTTAGATAATATAAAGTCAAAAAAACCAAAATAAATACAAGAGTTTTGCACACCGACTCTATTGTTCAGTCAGAAAAGGAATCCAAAAAGAGACAGATGAAGTTTCCTCCCAAAAATTTGCATTATATTTCATATTTTACAGCACATTGCTTTGAATATTGGGATTTCTTATTATATGGCTTGAACTCATTTCCCCTTGCTTTACTCTCCAAGTCACCTTACCCACAGCAGGACAACTTCCATGAATAAGATGAAGTAGGCAAAATAAGTGAGATGAAAAAGGTAAAATAGGCTCTAAGGCCTATGTTTTGATGAAATAACTCCTGTTAAAGATGCTTTGTTTCAGAGGTTTTTTGGTTTTTTTTGGTTGGTTGGTTCATTGTTTTTTGAAGTATCATCTTTCTATTAGTATTCTGCAACAGGAGTGAGTTAATCTATGGTTCTGAATTTGTTTTGGTACAGAAAGAAATTAATTCTGTATTTCCAAGCTGGGTCTTAAATGTTTTAAGACAAAGTCTTTTATTCTTTTATTTCACACATTTGGAATTTTACTATTCCATATGAAAACAAACTTGAAGAACATGTAAAGATAAATCTTTTAACTGTAGGCTGTCTCTTAGATTGCTTTGATTTGTGTGATCACTACTGCAGTAAAGAGAGCTTCAGTTACTGAACAGATATTCTAGTGGTTTTGTTTTGTGGTGGCTCTTTCTGTTTTAAAAGCCTCTCCTTAATAAAAAATGCAGTTGTCTCTTTTGGCTTAATAGCAGATTAGGATATGCCTAATCCATTAACCTTATGGAGGTCTCCTAATACATCCGTGAATGCAAGATTTGTTTTTATTGATCCAGCCCATGCGCGCTGGCAACGAATACATTTCTGTGTTTCCTTAAGAATGCAAGAAAAGTTTTGGCTGTGAAGTCTCCATAGTTCACTCTTGTTCAGCAATGCATTCTAAACACCCTATAGATGCAGACAAAGACAGCTATAAATAAAATTATATTAATAGATTAATTTTTGCTCAAAGACACAAGGCATTGTGATTTGTCCCCAGTCTACATGCCCTCTAATTTTTGAGAGATAGTTAGAACTATTTATTTCATATTGTGCCAGAAGCTGTTCTGCCTCTTGAATATTGCTTTAATAGATTTTATAGCAGAACTCATTAATGTCACATGTAATTTTTACATATTTTTATTATCTAAGGAAAAAAATATTTCTGTTTTCCAAGAAACCAAAACCAACTAAGCCTTGTATTATTCTCAAGTCCCATAATGGTTGTTATCCTCCTCCTCCTTTTCCAGGTTCAGAAACTAACTGCTGGTGTCTGCATGAACATACTAATTAGGCCAGCCAATGTATATGTAACTCTACTCAGGACTTGTTAGGTTACACCTGGTATTTTATGTGTGCTTTTTGGCCTCCCGGAAAGCCAAACGCTTTCTGGACTGCATTAAGAGAAGCATGGCCAGCAGGGCAAGAGAGGTGATTCTGCCCCTCTGCTCTCATGAGACTCCACCTGCAGTGCCACAGACCTGTTGGAGAGGGTCCAGAAGAGGCCACAAAAATGATCAGGGGGCTGGAGAATATCCCCTGTGAGAACAGGCTGAGAGGTTGGAGGACGTCACATATGAAGAAAAGCTATAGGAAGTGGATTTGTTCAGCCTGGAAAGGAGAAAGCTTAGGATGGATCTAGTCACTGTCTGTAATATGCAAAGAAGGGAGTTGTAGAAAAGATGGAGAGACTCTTTTCAAAAGGATTCCCCATGGCAGGGCAAGAGGTGGTGAATACAAACTGCTTTTTGGATATAAGAAGAGAATAATTTTTAAGCTAGAGAAAAAATAAGCATTGCAATAGACTTCCCAGAGAAGTGGCAGGACCTTTCTTGAAGGAAATATTCAAGACTTTGCTTGGCAATGCCCTGGATAACCTGAAGTGCTGCTTTCAACAGCAGATTATCTCCAGAGGTACCATCTAACCCAGACTTTCCTGCAAATCAGCTATGGGGATTACAGCATCTTGTCCAGCAAACAGCTACAGTGCACCTGGTATGGAAGGAAAAGGGCTGAGTTCAGGCTGGAGTATGTAGAGCTAGGATAGACTTGAGACACAAATTAAAAAGAAAGTGCACTTCATTAAATGTTTATAGAACAGCTTGTCAAAAATCGCTAACATGAGCAGGGCTTGTCTGGTGCTAAAGTATCAGCAAGACATTTCCTCAAAGTTGCCAAGTTTACTAAAGCCAGAATATAATCTATTGCATTAGTGCTGTCATAGCCATTAACTGCCAAATGTAGCTTCTCCTAAAAGTTCAGCGATGCCTGGCTATTTAGGGCACAGGAAAATGTTGCCGAGTCTCTTAAATTAGGCAAATAACTCAACAGCTGATACACTAGGCATGTAAAGCGATGGGAGATCAACACATTTAGTTAACAGAAAGTCTTTGTGTAGCATGTACACAGACGCTGGATAGTATTAGTTGAGAAGCTTCTTAAGTGAAATTGAAGTCTAAATCATCCAGTGTCTCCAGGAAGAGGCCGACATATATCCCAGATGCAAGAGTGAGAGATGGCATCAGCAGATTTACACATATCAGTTTGCTTTTAATTAAACTTTCTGCTTGGCTCTGGAGTCTGCAGCATTTATTGCAGCTAGGGAATTGTGGTTTACTACAGCCCCTGGTTGAGATTAAGTACGTTATAGAGCCAGAAAAGTGTTTACAGGCCTTCGTTATTGATTCATGGGTATTTTCTGCTTGTAGCTATGAAGTAAAAGGCTAAAGATATATTTAGGAATTTCTGGTTGTGGTTTTTGTTTTCCACATATAGAAGCTGGATCTAGATTTGCCACTGAAAAGCTAATGAACATATCTGAAATTTAGAACTGATCAGCAATTTCTCTTCTTCCTTTACCAGCAGTACGGTCTATATTTGAGTCTTTGGTTGCACAGGAAACAAAAGGCTGTGCTCACCTGAAAGTGTTAAGTGTGAAGCACCAGCAAGTGTGACAGATTCAGTCCCCTTGGCTACTGTTTTGACAGTGAACCAGTATCTGACAGTTGTTACAACATATCCTAGCCATGCTAAAAAAAACTTCAGTTTTTGTGCTCTTAAACTTGCAGTAAGTCTTGGTATAAAAGCATACAGTGTTATCCCTGGTCTACAGATAAAGATATCATGTGCCTCTGTCTATGGTGGTGAAGTATTTTGACCTTTCCTTATTTAAATATGCATAACACAGCCCAGCAAGAAGTTCAATATAGAATGAAAGTATAAAGTCATAGCTTAAGCTATCATAAAATCTGAGTTATGTATCCCACTGGAATGGTTATAATTGAGCACACAAATCAAGTGCAAGGGCAGGAGGCTTCCAACAGGGAGAACAGAGTCTGAGGAACATCTTCATGACTCTTGCATAAGCCAAGTACATTATATTATTAAGGTAGTGAAACGTAATGCAAAAGCTGCTAACTTTCACCTCTAGCAAAAGTCTGCTATGAACTCAAGACCGCTTTCAGCTGGAAGTCTACCCCTGACTAAAGTGGGAGATCCACACAAATATAGCAGCTTTGAGACTTATCTTAACCATGTTTATCTCCACAATGTTCTTTTCAAGCCCAGTGTATCAAAAAGAAAACCATCTGAACAAAAGCAGGTACAAAAGCAGGTTTAGTACTGTGGCAGCCCCTTGCTGAAACCCTTGTGAGCCAGTGCTCCTACCGTAAGAAAAGTATTTCATAACTTTGAATCTTAAGTGAAAAAGTCCCCTCATAACATTTGACTCTGTTCTTCCGAGGGTGCGTCATTAGCTGAGACAGGAGTGCTGGATCTGCTGTGGTCACCCACACACTCCCCTCGCTGCTCCTTTGAGCTGCCAAGGGTACCATGGTACGCTCAACAGAAAAGATTTCCACTGTTTAACTGCAGCAGCTTGACAAAAAGCATCTCTTTTTGATCCTTTTGAATCTGCCACTCCCTAGGTCTGTTACTGCACGAGGCAGGAAGCAGCTTTTCCCTGCTCACCTTCTCCATATCATCAATAATCAAAGACTAAGCTGAGGACAATTATTTGGCAAATAGACTGTATCTTCTGATGAAGTCATCAAAGAAACATTGAAAATAAAAAAGGAGGTAGCATGTTTGTATTGTAGGCAGTCTTGCCATGTGCCATTTGTGATGGAGAATATTCAAAATACACAAGGACTGATAAAGATATGACACTTAAACATGTTCTACAGTGTTAATGGTTCAAAAAAGAGATTGGTTCTGATATCATAATAAATAGCACATACTATGAGGAAATAAGCACAAGATATTCAGTAATAGGTTGGAAAATACAGAGCTGGGGATCCAAAGATTCCCCAGTTAATGGTAAGGCATGTACCTTCCCCTTCCAGCAAAGTTCCATTACTCACCCTTCTTTGGATGCCATTTTGGAGGAGAACATGTCTCTGAGGAGGAGATCCACAGCTGTGACCTTCTAATGCAAAGCCCCGGGCTTTGAGGCTCTACACTTGGGGAAGAAATGGCGGCTGTGGTGTGTAACTGAGCAGTGTAACAAACCTCCTTGTTTTATTTATCTTTAAAGAGATTGTGTTGAAAACCAAAGAGGTGCTGCTAACTTTATAAACTTAGTCTCACAGAACATTTTCAGCTGGAAGAGACCTTCAAGATCATTGAGTCCAACCTTTTCCTAGCCTTATCAACACCACTAAACCATGCCCCTCAACGCAACATCTACCCATCTCTTAAACACCTCCGGGGATGGTGACTCAACCACCTCACTG
>NW_009719728.1:0-12311 GCF_000703405.1 Apaloderma vittatum
CTGTCCTCATAGGAGAGCTGCTCCAGCCCCTGGGTCATCTTCGTGGCCTCCTCTGAACTCGTTCGTTAAAGGAGACATAACCAAAAGCTTTGTGTGCAACAAGTACTGCTGAAAGATTGGTCTAATTAACGGTGGCGGATAACTGTGTTTCTGACTGGGCCCAGTGGACTTCTCAGTTCCCAACATATTTAATTGGGGGCTGGTTAGCTCAGTCAGTTGAGCATGGCGCTAACAATGCCAAGGTCGTGGGTTCGATTCCTGTTCTGTCCCCATATGTTGCCTGATCTAGTCAAGAGGTGGCATCTCTGGTGACAGGGATTAAATGATCTCTAAGGTCCCTTCCAGCCTAGGCCATTCTATAACTCTATGAAACACGAGTATGCCCTCTTCAAACCACAGAACTAAATTAGAGTTTCAAAGAGTCTGCCACAGGACGAAATACCTGCATACAGGTTTTTACAAACAGATTGATATTCGTGGGGCTAACATTTGGATTCACAAAAAATGCACCTATGTAGCCGATGTATCAGGCCAACATTTCAGCTGGCAAAACAGCAGTGGTCAAGAGCCCACAGTTGAGAAGGAAACTGTACATCCAGTTAGGAATACTTCTACACACAGGGAGATACTTCTTTGTTACGCCTTTTCTTGCTAGTGGGACACCAATGAAACACAGCATAAACACATTGTCGATATTTTAAGATACCACACGAATAAGCACATTAAAATGAAGGAAGCAAACCAAACCTAAACACAATAAAGCAAAATTAAACTATGTTTTCTCTAACCTGAATCCAATTTTGAAAGAGCCTGTCTTCCAACCTGAATCTTGCTGCTAATCCCAAGGAGCAGCCAACTTTACTGGAGTCTGCAGCCAGTATTGCCTGTTAGTGTCCTCTCATTCCTTTATTTCCTTTTTATACTTTATTGCCTGGATATGTGCTTTTATATATATATAAATATATATATGCACATATTTCTATACATTTGTACACATGCAGCAATTAACTGGAGAAGTATGAAAAACCCATTTCTTTTCTGTCACTGCAAAAGGCACCCTCCTCCTTACCACTGTACAGGAGCATTTGTTTCAGATAACGTATGATTTTATCACTGGACTCCAAATCCACGATCTTAACCAGACAAGTTTAGAGAGAGCAATGAATCGTGGTGACTACGCTCTAGTGATAAATTTGGAAGTGAGGACTAAATCTGTGGCTTTACAGCTTTCTCCACCTCCGATTTCATATTTTCTAGTGCAAACTGATTACACAGTAGTAACCAGTAAGTGCCCAGGTAAAACTGGAACTGGCATGGATTTGCACTGAATCTAAATAATTTCTTGTATCATTGAATCTGAATCAGAACTGAACTGAGAATGTGAGTAGTTGGACTCCCAGATAAACATTTTTCACAAATACTTTCCCTGTAATTTAAGTACACTACAATCAGCATAGAGATGTTTTTACTTCTTTTACAAATTCATTGTATTCTTGTGCAAAGTTTAATTACAGTCTTAATTTGCCTAAGTCAAGGTGCACGTTCAGGCGTCCATTTTTGAACACACTGGGCTTATGCTGTTTCATATTTCTGCAAGACCACTTGAAATACCCCTACATATAATCCTACTGACCTCTATAATGCTCTGTCTCATAGACGGATGAGATTCAACTCCTCCCCAAGAGCTGACAATGTTCTTCAACGTTTTATGAGTGGATGGAAAGCTGGAATCACTCTGTCTGGTGATACATTCTGTGTGAAAAAGAAAAAAAAATATATTCTTTTTCTTCATACGGCATTCATTTAGAGGCAAATGCTGTTAATTCCCTTTGAGGCATTTTCTTCATCCTTCTAAAAGTTGAAAAAGTCTCAGATGCCCTTCCTTCAGCCCACGCTGAAGTCTATTTTAAATTACTTAATTATCTTACTTAAATTATCTTAGTTCTTCTGCAAAGGGGGTAGTATTTACTGAGAACTAAGTGTACAACGGAGCGCCCTCAGGACGAGAGCATGTCTTCAGGTTCAACTTCAAGTTCAACTGGACCATTTTTTGGAGGCTGGATGTTGACATGATATTAAGGAACCTTGTTCACCTGAAGTGAACTATTTTATACTCTAAAGCACATATGAATATTGGCACCAGACACTGAAGTAAAACAAGTTCCTTCTCCTCAAGCTACAATCTCTGAGGGAGGAGGTTGAGTATTCTGTCTTTACAGCTTTCCAGGAGGTAAGAAGGTATGAACCCTGAAAGTAGCAGAAGAAAGCAGTCAATGTGTAAAATTTTGACAGAAGACAGGTTTCTTTACTGCAATAGAGTTTCCTGTTCACTGGCTGAAGAAAGAATTCAACTGTAATTCTTTAGTATTTTTATACAACAGAGGTACTCAATCTCTCAAAATCAATAGACTCTGCTGCCTGTGTCACAGCAGGAAACTCACGGAAACATTTGTTTCGCTATCAAAAAGTGGGTTTTTTCTTTCTACAAAAGGTGCTTTCCTCTCGTCATCATTTATTGCTCCTCTCCCTAGAAATGAGAGGTTTTTTTTAATTGGAATAGAGACTGAGAAATACTATCACGCACTGAACAGAATTGAGAATCTCAGGTTCTTCAGTGTCAAGAGCAAGTTTCAACAACATATAAATTACCTTACAAATGAATTGCAGCAATCATAGAGAATTAAATACATTGGTGACAAACAGTAGCCATGAAATGAAGTCCAGAAACGAGTTATTTCTGAACGAATAAATGGAATGACAAAGGAGGCCTCCAAGTAATACAGTGTGCCATGTACTGTAGCAAACTGTTTCATAGCTGTATTTTTGAAAAGCGCTATTCACAATGGTAGAACTGTTGCATTTCGGCAACCTTGGGTGTCTCACTACATACTTTTCCTGTTGTATATTTGAAAAAGTATTCCAAATCTTAGAAAAGGACAGGCCGTTGTTACTCATTTACACTTGAGACCTATTATCTACATCACTTTACAAGAGGAAAAAGAAGAAACACAGAACCGTGTCTACATCTCCTTGGAGATAACCAAGACACAATAAACCAGGTCTCAGAAAGGACAAGTAGCGCGTTATTGTGGCTTCAAAGCTCAACAGCGACTTTTTCTTTTTGTTGTTTTTTAAATAATTTCAAACCTTATCTTAGGTTTTTCATCAAGAATAAAAAAAACAATTAAACTCTTATCACGTTTTCCCTAATGGCATATTGAACTTTTACCAGAAATTTCTGATCCCATTGTGTGCCTACTTAAAAAAAAATACAAAAGAATTCACTTAACCTTTTCTTTCATTTCAGTTCACAGATTCTATAACAAGGTTACTGGAAGAAGCATCCTAATATCTAAACCTATGCCTCTGACACACAATAATGAAGTATTTTGTTTGTATGCTACTTGAACCCCAGAAGCTACATAGAAGAAAAGAAAACACAGTTCAGCCAGCTCATCTCTCTCCTTACTTCTAGCTTAGTTTGATTAAATGCTCGTGAAACTTCCGACTCCTCCAATGGGGCAGCTTTAAGCAGATGTCAAGATCAGATACATTTTCCAAAGAGCAACACATAGATTTTTTACAAGGCTTGATAAACACAGTTGAGAGTGATGACTTAGTCTTAATTCCTCCTTTTATTTAACTCACTCCAAAGAAGCATTTGCTTTTTTTTTTCCCTTTTCCTGTTTTTCTCCCTTTTATTTAAAATAGACTAATTGAAAATAGAATGTAATAATGTAATATTGAAAAAGAAAAGAAATCAAAAAAATGGAAAGAGGGGAAAAAAAAGGGAAAACACGCTGGATCCAGGAAAAAAACAAATTATAAATAATTTAACATGGGAAATATTATTTATATTTCTTGTTATCTATCTTACCTGATATTCCCCATTGCATTGTGTCTTGTAGTCTTATTCTATAAGGCTGACTGTCTGAGTAAAATGTTCCAAACTGATGTCGTCATCAACGGACTACATGACTACTTAAAATATTTGCATCAGTGAACCTATAGTTGCAGTAGGCTTTGGAGTCTGCATGTCACTATTTTTTAACCATATTGGTTACCTACCCAAAATACAAACAAAAAAACCATGCTTGTTGCAAAGCCAGAGAGAGCCCACCAGTCGCATTGAAAGCAAAGCCAAGCTGCCATGAGATAAAATGTCCTTTTTCAAATAACACAAAGAAGAAAAAAATTCCTCAGACCTGGATACTGACATGTCTTTCATTCCCAGTCAATCCTATTGAAATGTAATCTTGATTTTTTTTTGAAACACAGAACATGGCATTTCAAGAAACAATAACATCATTTGATTTTAAAAGGCAACGATGTTACTTCAAGCAAAAGTAAATCTACTTCCAACACAAGTTTAAAGGAGAAAAATATAAGCAATTCTCGTTAATTAATTTTTTCTCAAGAGCAGCATTCCAAGGAGTTAAAATCATTTGTTAAAGAATAATAAATGGATGCTTGATCTCTGCCCTTCCTCATGAATTGTACTAGCTACATTAAAAAGGAATAAACAAACTTCGGAAACTTTGAAGGAAAAAAAAGGTCAAGTAATTTAGTAACTTGTAGTCTTGTTAAAAAACATAATGCTTTTCCATAGTGAACTCAGCAATAGCTGATAATAGAAATTCTTTTTTTTTAAAAAAAGAAAAATAATAAAGGAACAACAATCTTTTCCATGTAGGATTTACAGCTGAGACCATATCCTGCACATTTTGTAGTGCATCTGCCAGGTGTCAGAGCCCTGGAGAGGTGATGAGGTCTTGCCTTTGTCAACTTGCAAGTCTTTCTCTAGCAAGTCTCAACAGAGGCTAGATGCAGCCAGATCACTGAAAAAGAGCCCTCTACCTTTCGTTCTTCTTTCAGAAGTTCTCTTCCCTTTAAAAAAGCAACCTGAAATGCGATCACTACTTTAGAAATTGCTACGCTTGATGCTAGAACATTCTGCAATGTGAACCAGTTTAGTGGGTGGGACACTGAGGCAGAGCTTGTGTCCCAGGAGGCCAGAGACAGAGCCCTGCAAGGGTTCAGGACTCTAATAACTGAGCCAGAACCTGTGAACCTTTTTGTTGCCTCTTGGGATCTAGTTTTGACGTTTAAATAACACTTTTGTTTAATTTAGGTTTGTGTTTCTGCTAATCCTAATGAGTTCTTCATATGAGCATTGCCTCACTGTCCATAAAGGATGGAAGACAGATCTACATCACCTAACTTTTGAGAGCTATTGTCTATGCTGGTCATTCCCTAAGAGTTCATGGAGAGAAAGTATCTCGCTAGCTCAGACCTCTAACTTTGGATGAGACGAATAATTTGCACAAGAGACTAAATCCCAAAGTCGTCGATGTCCAGATGTCTTTGCTTAGACTGATGGATACTACCTTGCCCACCTAAATACACCTGAGATTTTGGAGAATACAACACTGAAGAACAACTAAGGTACAGTTTGAATAAAGAAGTTGTTTTCTAGGAATTCTGTAGCTCTCATTATCATTGTTGCCACCATTCAAACTGAAAATCAAGAGATAAACTAACACCAAATACCGGAAAGTTAAACCGTAATAAAACACTTGGTAGAAACTGGAGTGGAAGAACATTCAGACAGATCCAAAACGGGGGACAGACAGACAGAAACCAAGCCAGAAAGAAGACTCACTGGTCTTCTCTATTTGTACTGACACTGTAAGCCCAAGAAGGACAGCAAACAGGCAAAACCAAATAATTTTTCTCTTTCCCTTCTACTCATCTCTTTCCTCTCTGGTACAGAGGTTCATACTTCATCTTCTTCTGAGGCTAAAAAAAAATTTCAATTTCTGGGTACTCCTAGTGAATTTAACATGACACCATCACACGAGAACTCTAATATTGTCTGCTGGGGTGTGCACTTTTCCAAAGCAGGGTTCTCAGGGATGGGTGAAAACCTCACGATTTCATCAAGTTCTCTCAGCAGAAATGTCAGCATATTATTACTGACCAAGACAATTTATAGCAAAATAAATATCTCAAGGGTAATTTCTCGTTCTTTTAACCAGGAGAATATTATTTCCGACAAGAAGGCTGATGTGACAGAATACAGCTACGGAATTACAATATGAATGATAGGAAGTCTTCCCAAAGGTGTGACCCAGCTATCAGTGTTCTTGACATGCCAGACAAAACTCCAGAGCTAACACCTGAGATGCCAACATGTTTACAAATAACTTTTCATCTGGTTTATATTATTACTTACAACTGGAAGCGCACTAGTATTGAACAAAATGAGGAACAAATTTCCATCTTCCTGGCAAAACAAATATGTTACTTTTCTATATTCTTGTCTAGGAAGGGTATCACTTTTTAAACCAAAAAAAAAGAGAAAACCTACCCTCGCAGTTTAGAGCATTCTGCAACCAACTGTGAACGGCAAGATGCCTCATAGGAAAGAAAAATATAAAATATTTTTGTGATAGGAATCAAATCACAGGGAAGTTTACACTGCTTCTTTGTACATGTAAATCACAAGAATATGTCTTGCAGAAAAACAGATGAGTATTGTTATATGGATACGACAAGTTTATCATAAAGCTTTGCCAAGCTGTTTTATAGGGCCCATTAATATACACAAAACCAAGTGTTCCCTTGATCATATTAGTTGTCATCCATCTGTTTAACTGAGACCTGCGCAATGACAGCTGAAATGTGACAGCCCCATTTCTCAGCTGCTTCTACAAAGACTGCAGCAAACGAGGAGCACGGAAAGGAAGCACTGTTCAAAATTTTGAAGCCAGACTTTAGGCTTCAGATGAATGGGAAAGTTTCAGTCTGAAGGCACATCCAAAGGCCTGCTCAAAGCAGCTTCAAAGTGTGATTAGGTTGCTCAAGACCTTGCTCAGGCAAGTTTTTTTAAATCCCCAGGGATGGAGATTCCACGTTCTCTCTTAGCAACCTGTTCCAGTGCATGAGTTAATCGGTATCTTGCCTCATACTTTGAATGAGAATTCTCATTTCCGACTATTTTCATTCAATTAGAACTATGCATTTTACAATTTTCTAGCACTCCTGAAAAAGAAAATGAAAAGACACTGATAAAAGCGATCATGACACCACAGACAAGTGTGAAAGACTGGAGTATAAAATACACATCAGAAAATCTGGGTTTATTAACTTGATTTCAATATGCCGTTATTGCAGTGTCCCATGTTGATCTTTCCCGTGCCATTTGCTTGCTGCAAATGTCAGATATTACAGTGCATAGAATTCAGTTAATTTAGTGGTTTGACAAACACTGGAAAGAAACATGGCAAATGGACAGCTGAATATTTGCAAAAATAAAAAAAATAAGTCTTCTACTTTGAAAGTTTTTCGGATAATCAAAATTTAAGATAATACAGACCATTTCTCTGATGGTGCCCCGTTAACATGTACACATCGACTATGAGATCCTGCTCACAAGAATATTGTGCTTGAAATGCTCATTCTAGAACCACATGCCCAGTGTGGCAAATCAATATTTATACTCTGGGTTCTCTTCGAACCTGTTTTTCCTCAGCGCATTCTCCTGCTCAATTCAGAAAACATTAGGGTGCTGACGAGGTGGCACTGTGCTGTAAGTATCTGCAAAAGGGGCAGAGTAGAAAGCTGACAATGATGTATATTATGTTAGGGAGCACAGCAGGTTTCAGCTCCTACAGAGTAAAACATCTTTACGAGGAAGCAGATGTACATATCTGGTGGTTGCTACAAAGAGAAATAAGAAAATTACCTCATCTCCTTCCCTGAGGAGACTCTGGCATAAAAAGAAAAATTAGCAGCCCTTAAAATTAAAAGAAGACATTTCAAGTATAATCCCTGCATTTTCTGAAAGTGAGAAAATATCTAAAATTTTTATTTCAAGTTATCTGAAACCATTCACTGCTTTCCAGATTTTCTTTAGGAGTTGAGTCATTTGCTCTTGGTTTCACTTTATTTTTTTAATAGTGGGTTTTCCAATGAACTGCAACGTGCATGATAAGGTAAAGAAATACCAACCTTGATTAGAATAGCAAAACCTCTAGCCTGATAACTAGTCATGAGAGAAGCTGAAATTACCCCCAAAAAGCGTATGCTCCTGTATCCTGCTCCTTTGGGCAATTCTAGATCCTATTCTTAATGCCATCAGATGTTGCAAGGCACCAGCTTTCTCAGACAGGGGATATCCTGTACACAGGAGATGTTTATGATATTAAATTGGTTTTGTATGGATTTTTTTGGTGTTAGAATGAGACAATGTGGCATTTCACAGCTAAAGGGCCACGAGTCTTCAGATCCATTAGTGTGACCGATGGATGGCACATTGTAAAGCATCCGATTCAAGCAAAACCCAACCCCACAATAACTCTGGAAACCTTGCTCTGCGTTCGTATGGCTCCTATTGCTCTTTTCCACCTGAATTAATTTGTGATTGAGGAGATCACCTGATGTCAAAAGTCTTCGCTCTTTTCACAGCCATCTCTCACACTCTGCCTTCTAACTCGCTCACCTCCATGTCATGCCACATGCTTTTGAAAAACTCCCCTGCCTTATCTCCTAACAGCTTCTGTGTTGATTGGTAACGCTAACCGACTGCCAAAACCTGCATGAACACTTTGTTCTTTCCCCCTGTCTCTTCTTTGAAAGTTTAATATTATTTTTACCTTATTTTACACTGATTTTACAGTGGAGGACAATCCTTCAGCAAAAACTTTTTCACACTTTGCCAAAGGTTAACAAGTGTTGGCACGGAACTGCTTGCAAACCAGAAAGGGCTTACCAGGCTAGAGGAATGGCTGCATGGCTAGGTTGCCTTCTTTTCTGGACAATTTCTGTGACTGGAGTATTGCAAAGTTGTTGCTGCTCCTTCTGCTTGCCCCCCCTCCACATCTAAGATGGAATAAAAGCAGACGTCTTCATTTTCTAGCAATTGTAGTGGGATTGGTACTTCCTTGTGTGTTAAATGCTTGGACACTTTGGCTTGCTTTAGTTAGCAAATGAAAATTCATTCAATTAAAGTTAAATAAGGTTTATCTTGATTTTGTTTCTTTTTTTTTTCTTTGAGTATAAATCTGTCAGGTGCAGACTTATCCAAGAGTAGAGTGACTAAGAAGCTGTTGCTTTCTTCCCTTCTCCCTAGTCTATTACTTACAAACAAAAAAAAATATTAAAAAGTTAGGTGCACTGTAGGTCTGGAAGCTGAAATAACGTGTTTCACCGTCTCTAATCTCTCCAATTACTGGTGAAATTTCAGTCAAGAATCATGACTGATTTTATAATTCAAATACCATATTTAGGGTTTCTTTTTTTTTAGCTCTTATTGAACCGTGTTTATTTACTCTGCAGTAAAATCAAAAGAGCAAAATGAACATACCGCAGGTAATCCATTCCAAAAAAATCACAGCATTAGTTTATTGAGAACTCTGTTACTCATTTGGCAAATGAGACAGTGGAGTGGCACTGACATATGAAGAGCAAGGACCCATCTCGGATGAAAATACAGTGATTCATGAGTGGCAAAGAGCAGCTTAATGTAACTTGCTGATAAAACTGTCACTGATCTTGATCTCTCTCTGAGATTCCAAGAGAAAATGATGGGAAAGCCATTCCGTGCCATTAATGACAACTGAGTAAAACGTGCCAATGAGAACTAATAATACATCTGCATGACACAGACCATTAAGCAGCCAGTTACGATATTCTCGAATAACATAAATAAATGAAGAGGACATTTACAGTCAAACCCCTGTCTGTTAAAAGCTTTTCAGAGTAATTAGTAAGACCTGGGACTGATCATTCAAAAATTTAGACAACTGCCCTGTCTGGTTTTTTCCTATTTAATAATTATTTAAGCCAGCGCGGATAAGATGTGAAACAGAAATAAAGAGAACTGTGCTGAAGGACGTGCTTTTGGCTGCAATTCAGAAATCCTAACAATCATAGAATGGCGTAGGCTGGAAGGGACCTTAGAGATCACTTTAATCCAGCCTCCCTGCCGCCAGGGACGCCACCTCTTGACTAGGTCAGGCAACGCATGGGGACTGAACGGGAATCGAACCCACAACCTTGGTGTTATTAGCGTCACGCTCAATTGACTGAGATAACCAGCTCCCTACAATCTGCAGAAACAAGACAGGACTTCTACCACCATGAAAAACCACTGCCATAATACTCACTCAGGTATGCAGCTAATATGTGCTGAGGTTAAAAGCAAATATGAACAGAACTAAAAAGTACAGGAATGAGAAATGCATGCACCATCTTATTTATCCTTTTTTTTCCCCGCTGCACAGGAAACGTACGTGAGTATTTTCTGACCTACTGGCAAAGATTTGGGTTGTTTCTTTTCTAAATAACAAATACACAACAGTTGTCCTCTCTGTACACATAACACTGATGCAAAATCTGGCAGAAAGGATTTGGAGATAGCACTCCCATAGTACCAGTCGCATCTCCTACATCTTTATAAGGAATCTCACTACATTCAGCTGTAATCACAGAAAGGAGAAAGACAACATGGTTTTGAACAACTCCTCAAAAGCAGGCAATGCCTGCTTACATATGCAAAATCAAATGAGAGCCCTTTGCACTGAATGTATTACGTCTTTACATATTATGGCTTTGAAAACCTCTCAAGTGAAGAGTGTTGGTGGGACCACAGATGGACAGAAACCCTCTGTGAGGACAGGGGCCTCCTTCATAGAATCACAGAATCAGATTGGTGAAGGTTGGAAGGGACCTTGAAGATCATTTAGTTCCAAGCCCCCTGCTGTGGGCAGGGACACCTCTCTCCCACCAGACCAGGCTGCTCCAAGCCCCGTCCAACCTGGCCTGGAACAGCTCCAGGGATGGGGCATCCACAGCTCCTTGGGCAGCCTGTGCCAGTGCTACACCACCCTCGTGGTGAAGAATTTATTCCTTATATCTAATCTAAATCTACCCTCTTGCAGTTTCAGGCCCTTCTCCAGGTTTCCTGTAGCCTCTTCCATGCATTGGAAGGCTACTATTAGGTCACCCCGGAGCCTTCTCTTCTCCAAGGTGAATAACTCCAGCTCCCTCAGCCTGTCCTCACAGCAGAGATGCTTCAGCCCTCTCATCATCTTCATGGCCTCCTCTGGACCCTCTCCAGCAGATCCATGTCCTCCTTCTACTATGTTCTCCAGAACTGGGCGCAGTACTCCAGGTGGGGCCTCGCCAGAGCAGAGTAAATTCTCTTCTCCCCTGAAGGCTGCACTGCCTTGGGTCTGCGCAAAGGAGGACGCTGTTCTTGCCCTCCATGAAGTGAAAGATTACGGGCTCCTGCTGGTCTCATTCCAGGGATGGGAAAATCAGGGCAGTTCCCCTGGTTAAATTTTAGAATCGAGATGCCTGGAGATCAGCATCCAGGGAAATGAAAGCGACGTGCCACCCGACACCACCAAAATAGCATGGATTTTAAAAGGTCTTGAATACTGGGGGCAGGGGATGCTGGGTCACGAATGTTTCTTAAGAAGTGAGAATGAACCCAATAGTGTAAA
This sequence comes from Apaloderma vittatum, assembly GCF_000703405.1. Taxonomy (NCBI): domain Eukaryota; kingdom Metazoa; phylum Chordata; class Aves; order Trogoniformes; family Trogonidae; genus Apaloderma; species Apaloderma vittatum. The sequence goes on from NW_009719728.1 coordinate 11,511, forward strand.
AAAAAAGTGGAAACCTCTAATTAAAATAAATTACACACTCTCAAGCATCTTAAACATCACTGCAATTACGTTTAATCTCGCTCCATAATATATTTTAGATTTCTTTTTGTGTAAGTGCTCATACTGATTAATATTCAAAACCTTGCAGCAGACAAGATTTATAAACTAAACGTATGGGTAGCTAAATGTCCAATATCAATAGTTCCCACATTGCAATTTAGTGCCATGGTTTTCAAACACTGTTTTAAAAACAACGTTTCCTAGTAATTTTTATTATGAGAACAATGATAAAATGGTTTTTATTGGGAGAGCCTAGATTTTATTTCGTGACAAATTGGTTCAGACACTGTAATGCAATCTCATTCCTTTAAGTAATACGATTAATTTATGAGCCTTTAAAACCACACTTTATTGAATATTTTTTCATTAGAATAAAAAAGTGCTAAAATCAGAACTATAGAAAATTCTGAATTTCCAAAAAGGAAAGCAATCTAGATTGGTGAGTGCCTTGACTCTATTCTTTCTTACAGTGCTGCAAATAGAGTGCAACTCTATTCACTTAGAAGAAGCTGTACTAGAATAAAGCAAGCAAGCAGAGGATAAAGCTCAGGTATGTTCCTTAAAATCATGAAAGCATAGAATGGCATAGGCTGGAAAGGACCTTAGAGATCATCTAGTCCAACCTCCCTGATGAGGAGATCTCTTTTTGTCTTGGTTTAGAAGACAGTGGAAAGCCTCCCTTGAAACCGGGAAATGTAAACCGCCCCCCAACACACACACCTCCGAATTACTATACCTTTG
>NW_009719729.1:0-1862 GCF_000703405.1 Apaloderma vittatum
GTGAACGTCATTGAAACCAGTCAACAGCCACCCCCAAACCCTGTCCAGCTTGGATGCGATGGAGACCCACAGTTCTCCCAACCATCACCAAGCTGGGCTGATGAACATCCCCAGCCCAGTGTGAGGCCTCTGTGTGTTGCTGCTCTTCCCTGTCTTTCTGGTCTATCACCCACCACCTTGAGAGCCTTCCGATGTGTGTTGCCCTCCCTCCTCCACTGTCACCCAGCACTTCCAGAGCAGAGCTCAGCTAAAACCTCTGCCCTAGATGTAAATTTGCCGGGAACTTTAAGCCCTGCTCTTTGGAGAGAGCAGGACACTAGAAGTGAAACGGCCACCTTTCTCACCGTGGAAGGTGGGATGCACGAGCACACGGAGAGAGCAACTCTTACAACTTAAGGACTGCACCACAGCCAACTCCAAACCCCAGCAGAGCTGGGGAGCAGATGTCTCGTGGCAGCTATTGATAGAAACAAAGCACCTTTTCATTGGCTTTTTGGTGTATGAAACTTGGCAAACACTTTGTCTTTTCATGTATACCGTTGTGTTCTGGTCTTTTTATCCCTTTTTTTTCTTCCTATTTATTAATTTTTTTTTTTTAAATCATAAAGACTCATTGTATTTGTTGGCTGTCTCAAAGCTCCAGCACCCTGGTGTGATGCAAAACTGTATGTGTTTAAAAAGAAAAAAGTAAATAAAATGAGTTAGAAGAAGCAAGCAGGAGCTAGGTCTATATATGGGCCGGCAAGGAGCATTTCAGCTCACTGGGCAGGGTGCAACTCTGCATACCCACCCACCCCATTAAACTTACCTCCAACAGGGTACATTCAAAGAGGACTCCCCAAAGTCCTCTACAGAGCTGGCAGCTCCAAGCAGGGTTGATTGTCAGGTGCCCCGGTATATACCTGCTTCCCTGCACCATCCACCTGCCCCGACCTGGTTTACAGGAGGGTGCCAGCACTTCTTTGATGCCCTTTGGCTCTCACGTTGGCCTGGATGTCATCTCCCCTCCAAGGGATGCTCCTAGTGAGTTGGGTTTCTGCAAAGCATGTCCATCTCTCTGGAATGTCCAGAGGGATGGTCATCCTATTGGAATTGCAGAGTGTTGGGAAGGGGCCCCTGCTGCAGCCCCATTCCTCTGGTGGGATCAGAAAGGTGTGACCAGCTGTGCCAGTGCCTCAAAAGCAGGTGTGGGAGAGGAGAAGCACCAGCACTCCTGATCTCCTTCTATGACAAGATGACCTGACTATGGGACGAGGGAAAGGCTGTAGATGTGGTTTACCTGGACTTCCAGAAAGCATTTGACACTGTTCCCCATAGATTGCTAATGGGAAAACTGGCTGCTCATGGCCTGGATGAGAATATGATCTGCTGGATCAAGCACTGGCTGGACGGACGGGCCCAGAGAGTAGTGGCGGCCGGTCACAAGTGGCGTTCCTCAGGGCTCAGTGTTGGGGCCGTTTCTATTTAACATCTTTATTGATGATCTTGATGAGGACATAGAGTCTATCATCAGTAAATTCGCAGATGACACCAAGTTAGGCTGGTGTGTCAATCTGCGTGAGAATAGGGAGGCTCTCCAGAGAGACTTAGATAGACTGGATCGCTGGGCCAGCGTTAATGGGATGAGTTTCAACAAGGCCAAGTGCCGGGTCCTGCACTTGGGCTGCAACAACCCCATGCAACGCTACAGGCTTGGGGACGTGTTGTTGGAGAGCTGTCTCGAGGAGAGGGATCTGGGACAGAGGAGCAACCCGTGTCCCCGGGCGGCCAAGAAGGCCAACAGCATCCTGGCCTGTGTTAGAAATAGTGTGGTCAGCAGGAGTACATTGTGCCCCTGTACACAGCACTAGTGAGGCCTCAAC
>NW_009719730.1:0-286 GCF_000703405.1 Apaloderma vittatum
TGTTCTAATGTGTCATATAGGCAGTTCCTTTTTTTTCTATTTTTATTTATTTAAAGGAAAAGGAAATTTAAAAGTCTGTATCACTAGAATACTTTAGTGCACAAATACAGCATTGGACAGTACCTGGCCTAACTCTGGGCCTGCCCTCGTTTTTAACAACTCTATCATAATGTGACATCAAAGTCTGGTAGCAAAAAAACATTCCAACAATCCAAATATAAAACTTTTTGTACAAATATATTTTTCTTTATAGTACATAATCACTCTTAAAATACATAATTTCCTT
>NW_009719730.1:305-561 GCF_000703405.1 Apaloderma vittatum
TATTAAAATAAATAAAATGTCCTAGAGAAAGTTCAGTTTCAGAATAAAACTGCAAACCAGAAGAGTATAAAGATTAATTTCACTATTAAAGTCTGCTTCAGAGATGTTCCTTCTTTTTTCTTTTTTTTTTTTAGGCCAAAATAAAAAGGATGTAAAGCTGCCAGACCTGTGCAGACTATTCGAGCTCCACTGCCAGGAGTGGAGTGTGTTTCACTGGCTACTGATGTCACCCTGCGCGTGGGGGCAGGGGCGGGGG
>NW_009719730.1:592-35944 GCF_000703405.1 Apaloderma vittatum
GCTGACAACCTCCTCGGCTTTAAGAGGAAATACCAAGCCTCCCTGAAGGTGGAGACGTGACAGATGCCGACTGGCTTGCAAGTCCATATCCTCTCTTCCTTCACGCTCACCTACGCATGTGGAGCAGCGCGCTGTTATGAAAGAACGTTTGGCCTTTTCTGCTAAGTTGAAATCACCATTGCCGCCTGGAAAACAAAGAGGAGGAAGTTTTCTGTGTATCTTGCTCATATTGTCCCGCAATTCATTTGCAGGAAGTCAATCCAAAGAATCTTTTTACATACTAATTTTTCTATTTTCCACCTGGGTTTCATTATTTTTCTCATGTTCTTCCTGCAGCTTGGATCTCTCACTCCAGTCAGAACATTGCCGAAAGTTTTCTGAAACTATGATGTTGGGAAGAGCAGGTTCCTTCCGCCTGCCATCTCGTTTGTACCAAATTAGAGCAGCTTTTCAAAGGAAGTCTGGTTTTACCATTAAAAGTGGCAAAACTTCAAAGAATGTACTAACTTGCACGCAATTAACCGTGGAAGGGAAGTAATGCCCAAACGCACGCGTAGTCGCTGCAGCGAGCACCTCCTGCAAGGTTTGATTTGGGCATGGCTCCCGTGGGTTCAGAAGTGCTGGTCCCATCCTCATGGGCCACCACTGATGCGTCACTCCACAAAAAGGGTGCCCACGCTGCGGCTCACAGCCTCGTCTCCTGCACCTCTTCCTCCGTCTCCTCCTGCAAGGCAGTGATTTTAGGCCGAGGTTTGCGTTTGCTGGAGTTTCTGTGGTGTACCGGGAGTAGCTTAAGGCGGTCGGCGTGGCTGATGGCTTGCCTGAAGGAGCTCTTTTCATTCAGCAGCTTCTGAATGGATTCATACTGACGCATTTTATTGTCCTCGATTACCTGAAGAAACACATCACTCTGTTAGACAGGCAACGGTGGTGCTGGCAGAATTCAGTTGATGCAATTAACGGAGCCAAGAAGAGACATGAAGACAGAGATCTTCTTCTAGCAGGAAAAGTCTAGTTTACAGTTTGCAATTTCTAATTACAATCATAAAAATGGATGTTAAGATTTTAACATGTGGAACCTGGGGAGGAACAACCTCATGCACCAATATGAGTGAGGGGTAGACCTGCTGGAAAGCAGCCCTGAGGAGAAGGATCTTGGAATCCTAGTAGACAGTAAGTTAACCATGAGCCAGCAATGTGCCCTCGTTGCGAAGAAGGCCAATGGTATTCTGGGCTGCATTAAGAAAAGTGTGGCCAGTAGGTCGAGGGAGGTCATGCTCCCTCATGCTGTTGGGTTTGCCAGCTTCTCGCAACTTGATTTTTACCTCTGAGATTTTGTCAAAGTCTCCACGTACTGTGACACTTCCCCAGTCCTGCTAAATTGCCAGGCTAAGAAAGCGTTAACTGCAGAACACAGAGTTATATCAAGGCAGAGGGAGAAAGCTGCCAGGAAGGTGCCAGGCCTTCTTTGCTTTCTTCTTGCCAAACAAGGAAGCGCTCGCTGCTGGGCTGTGTTTGAAGGAGACAACAGGTTTGCCCTGTATGGCTGTGCCAGCCTCCCCTGTCAAGACAGCAGAGGCTCCTCCTCTGCCACTGCGATGCCAGCACGTGTTGGGTGAGTGGACAGGTCTGACTGCAGAGAGCTTTTAGGAGCTCCGGCGCTAACATGTTTTTCAGAGGGTGGGAAACCTGCTCCAGGCAGAGCGAGCACAGCGTGGGCTGCGGGCTGGCAGCAACACTCAAGCCCAGCACACGTATGGGAGCAGCACATCTGGAAGGACGTACGACCTGCCCGATAACTAACCTGCTTCCAGCTCAGACTGTGTTTCTCCTGCTGTGTTAATGCACGCAAGCAAATGCACATGGAAAACAATGTTCCACTCTGCTAAGCCAAGGGAGGTCCTCTCTTATGGAAGATTCAAGACAATACAGAGGAAGGAACCTAATTTTCAAAAGCAGTCATATAACTTGCCTTTTATTTCCTTTATTAACCATTTTTGTATAACAAAGGAAATACCTCACGACTTCAATACTTTTGTCACCTTAATTAAACAAGAAAGGAATACTCAAGTGGCTTGATGAAAGAAATCAGCAATTCTGACCATTAGATGTTTAGGAAACCCCTTAGGAAACCCCTCTGCCCCATGGAGCCTCCCATTGCTCACGAGCAAGTGCAGCTGTTCCTGCATTAAGTAATGGGAAAGCTCTGTGAGATGCTGGGAATTCTCTGGAGCTCCTCAGCCAATTGGCAATAAAAGGCACCTACATGAGCAGATGGATGACCTACACAACTGTCCTGCTTGGAAGAATGAGTCCAGCTCTCCCATGATGTGTCCCAGCTCATCTGAACCCAGGTGCCTACCACAGCTCGGGCGAAAGAGCAGACAGGAGCCTGCCGCTCTGCTGCACGGGACTAGGTTGCTCAGCTGCCCTGAAAGACCCCCATCGATCCAGCCAACTTCATCGATTCCGCTTGGTGCATTTTGCACACTCACTGAAATGTAATTAAACAACCGGACGTGAGACTAGGAGGAACGCTCACCAAAAATCGCTGGCACTCCAGCATCGCCTCCAGCCTGTGCTCCGATAGTATCACCGTGCAGTCGGCGAAGGCGTGCTTCAGGGTCTTCCTGATCACCTGGGAAGTTCTGAAAGGCAAACAAGCATCAGCATTTAGACTGCAGTGTTCATGCCAGTGCAGCCCATGACTTTACTGATGGTATTTAACAGCCCAGCTGTGTGTTGTAAAGCTCTCGTGCGTGGACACGAACACTCTGCAGTGTCTCAGCGTGCTGCATTTCTGCTGTGAAAGTGCCCGTCAGCCGTACAGCTACCGTCATAATGAGGCTTCCCCGATCCCCCCATGCAGAATTACTAACACATTACTGCAGTCAGGTTTAGTAACAGAACAGAGCAGTTACAGTAGGTCTCTTTTGGTGGGGCTGCCTCACTGATTTTTCTTATTTCATAGCAGAAGATAGAACAAGTGATCAAAACGTACACAGGGTCCAGGTGAGCACTTGGTTCATCCAGCAGCAAGATTTTAGCTTTGCTGAGAACTGACCGGGCAAGGCACATCAGCTGTTTGTGGCCGTGACTGAGGACGCAGCCTCCATCCACAAGAACAAAATCAAGCTGGCCTGGAAATTGCTCAATTACAGATTTCAGCCCAACCTGTCAGGAAGAAAAAGGAGAGGAAAAATTGATGAGATACATTTACTGCTGACTGTGGGTAGAGCAATTAATTAATTTCCTTGTCTTTCATTTCTGGCAGCAAAGAGAAAATATAAACAGATGAAAAAGAAAACCAGTCCTATAAAGACCACAAGCTAGTAGCTGAATGATATGAAAAGTGCTGAAATATTTGACTCTTACAACATACCAGGATTTATGTCAGGAATCTGAGAGCTAAGGGTTTGTTTGTTTGTCACATATGATGAGTTTTGGCGTTTTGACCAAAACTTTCCGAGTTAGCAGGCTAGAGAAAGGAATATATTCGGAAGTTTTTATCCAGCAGCAATGTACACCACTGGAAACATTTAGGAGTGTGATTTCTGAAGGGAAACCAGGCCTCTTTTGTTACTAGGGGGGGTAAAAAGAAATGACCAAAATTCACATGCTACATTACAGCAACAAAGAAGATAAACCAAGTCACCACAGTTGTTGGGTCTACGGCTCTGCTTTCACTGCCCCAAAGGTCTTGTGCACTTTGTTCATACTGATGGTGTCATGGGCTTCCCTCTAGCGCTGCTGACGACATGTTTAAAGGGGTGTCCATGCCAAGTGAAGCCCAGGAGATGTCTTCTGACTCTTTCTTCCAGGGCTCCTTTTTGCTCTCCTTAGGAGATGCATTTTGTACACCTCAAAGCAAAGCTTTGCATCTTCCACAGGTCCAAACCGACTGTGCTCCATGGTCTATGCAGCATTTACAGAGCAAGTTTTGTAAAATATGAGAACTAGGAAATCTATGTGAGTTGCATTGCTCCAAAAGAGGTTATAAAAATGAGATGCAACCCAAGTGGTTTATGAAGAGCTCTCGACCCAGATCTTTGAAATATTACTGATCTGCAATTCATTTTCATCCCAGGGCAAGAAAAAATGAAGTTCATCCTTTGTGTTTCCATTTTACATGAAGACTTTATTAAACTGGGCTATGTGGATAGATCTGTTGAGTTTCTGAAGAGTTCATGATATTATTTATCAGCAAATTAAGGCCACTGCTTTGTTCCCCACTTCTCTTTTTAATGCACATTGTGTCATAGCATCATAGAATCACAGAATCATAGAATCAGTCATAGAATCATAGAATGTGTTGGGCTAGAAGCGACTTTTAAGGGTCATTTAGTCCAACACCCCCACAGTGAGAAGGGACATCTTTAACTAGATTGGGTTTCTCAGAGCCCCATCAAGCCTGACCTTGAAAGTCTCCAGGGATGGAGCTTCCACCACCTCTCTGGGCAACCTGTGCTGGTGTTTCACTATCCTCATCGTAAAGAACTTTTTTTCTAACGTGTGATGTCCTTCAATGAAATTTTGAGGCCAACAGCTGGAAAAGGTGCTTTGTCCTTAAAACAGCACAAGGTCTGTCCATGTACCTGTAGGGACCGGGCAGCTGACTGCAAGAGTGAAACTTTGCCTCAGGGCTGACACCAGTCTGACAGGTTCAGGTGCTGAAATATGGCGGCGATAAAACATCTGAGAGACAGGGCCTTTCTCTGTGCAGCTGATCATGAGGAGCATGAGAAGTTGATACTTAACCCAGCAGGATCCTCTAAATCCTCAGCAGCCAACGTGAGTCAGGAATAAGCCAAACGTTAACTTTCTGTGCCCTGCTCCCCAAGTCACGCTGACTCATGCTCACTAACAAGCCAGATTTCAAGAGCACAAACTTTGTAAACAATCCAGTCACTCCTACTAAAAAGTATTACGGTTCTTTTTCTTTTCTATTTGCTTTGCTCTCTCACCCGTGCAATGAAAAACTCCGTATGACATACGAATTTGCCAAACTCCTTAATGGTGAACACTCCAAAATAATTATTTTTCACACCATTGTAAATGAAGTTTAGCTCTTTACACCCCAGGCTCAACTCCTACATGCAGTGAAAACATTCCTCAAAAGCAGAAGCAGAGCTTGACTTCTTGAAAAAAGAGGATGTTAAGCCACACTCCATTTCTTTCCCAGCCTCTGAGAAGCAGAGAAGCACGGCACTGAGCACCCTGCTGCCTCTGCCAGGACCAGCTGAAAAGCTCCTGTCACACCATTTAACCAAAAAAGTCCTGATGTTTTTATTTGACACTAAATTACTAACACAAAGTGCCTACTTTCCTCTTTTGCAAACATAGGGGAGAAATTTGATAAACCCAAAGCAGAGAGGGAGCAGAGTCAGAGTCAGCCTCCTTGGACTGGAAAGGATTACGTCCCATCCCGGGAAGCATTTTCTGACACTTGAGACCTGGTGTTATCTAACTACTGCAAGGGATTCAGCTCAGCATGGAAAGAGAACTGTAAAAATCTGGTCCCTAATCTTAAAAAAAAAAAAAATGTTGCTAAAACCTCAACATAGAATTAGAAGAAAATCTTCAGGTTCATAACATCTAATGTTTCATGATTCTTGTTCTCCATGAGCAGCTTGTGGCACGAGCAGTATTTAAGCCCAAATGGGGAGTCAGGGAGTGCTCCTTCTGAGCTGGCTTTACGTCGGCCTGAGAATCACAATAACTGAGGAAAGATTTGTCTAAGCTGAATAAAAATATGTCCTATTGTAATAACACCAGTCTTATTTCCAGGGCAGGCTACAGACATTTTTTTTTCCCTGGTCTCTAAAATGTTTGCTGGCAATTCTTACACATTTTTGTAGAAAAGTGCCTTGCAGAGATTTCATATATTTGCCAAAGCATTAAAATGAGAAAAGAGTACAGCCTGTTTTGCTGTATCAGCTTCCTCTGCTTTTTTTTTACTCACTTAGGATCACCCAGCAGAGCCAAACATAAAACCTCACCTACGCTAAGTCACTGCATGAGGAATCTAGACTGTGTTGTAGGGAAGTTTATCTTTTTTTCTTTTTTTTCTCTCTGACAAAGGCGCCTTTTTATTAGGTAATAAGGAAACATGGTTTATAGCATAGCATTATCTTTCCTCAGCACTTTTTTTTCTAAGACTCTATATAAATGTAACATATAATAATCATTTGACCTACACTGCACTCTGCTGTAACCACTTCACCAGAGGAAAACAAACAACACTGAACAGTTTTACCTCCTCTGCAACTTTCCATATTTCTTCATCATTCCACTGCCCGTAAGGATCCAAATTCATCCGAAAAGTTCCAGAAAATATGAACACTTTCTACGAGAAAGAAGATATAAAGACACAGGTAGATAGGTGCTCTGAAACATTGTGTAAAGCATTGTAAATTGTAAAGAATACAGAGAAAGAATAATCTGTCATCGTAACCAGAAAGAGCTTGTTGCAGGTTCTTAAAAATATTGAAAATCAACTTTTGGAAAAAAAAGTTATTTTAAAAATCCTTATGTTTAGTTTTTGGCACTTGTCTTAATAAAAACTTACCCAAACTTATCTGAAAAGCAGTAAAAATCACATTTCAGCAGTTTTCAGGATAAAAGTTTCCCTGTATTTCCATTTTGGAATAAACTTTTTAAAAATGACTTTTGATTCTTTATTGTGTGAAACATTGAAACAAAAAAAAAAGGCCACTGACCCATAGCATGTGTTCCCACGATTTTGTGGGAGACAAAAATCCTCCTGGGCATTTTTCAGTATTCAGGGACAGTGTTCTAAGTGGGTTTTCATCAATGATTTTTCTAATTGTAGCTAAATACATATTACTATCATTCTGTAACCTGACATTTCACCATTTCTTGTCAGTTTAGGCAAGCAGATGTAAGTGAACATCCCCCAGGTACACGGTTTGTAGTTCAAAAAGCAACGACTCAGACAAAAATTAAATATTTGTTTAATGTCTTTTTACATGGGGTGGGTGTGCCAGATTCTGGTGGAAATTAGGTTCTTCAAGGGACACTGAGGTTGTGCAACATTTCTCACAAGATAAAATCCAAGCTGTTGCTTTCTATGCTGGGAGGAACACCTGCTGCTCGCAGCAGGGAGAACTTGCTCTCAAAGAATGTAAGTGCCTTGTTAAGAAACATTACCATTTGCTTGCTCTTTCCTTGTACACACAGAACAAATGCAAAGAGGATGGAGTTGAGAGAATTATTTTCTTCTCTTTTGTCTTCCTAAAGAAAATATTTATTTCTCAAAAAACATGTTGAAATGCCAGCAGCTGACAGCCACATAATTTCTTGGAGTCCTGGTAGTCAAACGCTACCGAAAGCCGTGAAGGACTAGCTGTACCAGCACAAAAATGGCTGAGAGAATGTATATAGCAAGTACTTTCCCAGAGTTTGTCCAGTCAACCACAATTTCCATTTGACCTAACCTGGGAACTTGGCATTCTTTCATCAGATTTCAAAGTGATTTATACATGCATTTACATTAATCACTTAATGATAATTAATAGAAGTTCAAGTGTGGCAGAGGAAAATAAATTACATTAGTTAATTTGCTCTATTAAGATACAGAAGCCATTGCCTATAACTTATTCGGTGTAAGAGAGAAGGAAGTATCTGATTCTAGAGACCAGAGGAGAAAAGCAGCTGCACCGTGGTGCCCTGCAGTCAGTGGGGTAGATTTAAGCATGGTGATACCTTCGCCGAGCTGCCAGCAACGCACCGACTGAGTCGCAGCGGCTAAAAGGTATCGAAGCACTTTTGGTAGAGCCTAGGGGACAAAGCAGACTCCTTCCTCCGTAATCATGGATTGTTAATAACAATGAACGCTTCGTGGAAGCAGAGCGCAGCCCTTTTCCCACGTTCCACGCCGGGTAGGTGGCGTGACCGGGGCGATATATTTGCGGCAGGATTAGATTCTTCCAAGTAGTGGGTGCGGTGGAAATAATAACACTGTGGAAATAGTGTCAGACGTGGGTTTGTTCGCACTTTGAACGCCATACATTTAACTAATGGAATAGGTATTTTCATTTCTCGGTGGTAAAGAATAGTTAACTGAACAAACCAGTTTTAAAGAAGATAGGGCTGAATAACATTCCTACTCAAGTGCAGCAGTCAGAGAAATAGAGACCTAAATTCTTCAGAAGCTGCTCTTATTCCTAATAACTGTGCTTTCAAGAAGCAGGGCACTAAAAGCAAGCTATTCCCAAAAGCATTTTTTTCTTCCACAAGGTAAATATTTCATTGTCCTGAATTCTGGTACCTCTCTCTCCATTTCAACACCTCCTTCCTCCCAGCTCATTAGAAACCACACAAGGTTCACTTCAGTAAATATCAGGTGTCACGTGGGCAGTCTGGAGTCCACTTCAAAAGAAGCAGAAAAAAAAACCACCCCAAAATTCTTAAAAGCTAGAAATCTAAAGAGAAAAACACCAAAAGTGAATCCCATGGACTTATGTGTTTTTTATAAGTGGAAGAAGTAGAAATAAAGAGAGCATTGGAAGGGGGAAAGGGATGGCTGGGGAGACTGGCACCAAATTTGGAACCATTTCCTTGTTGGTCACTTGTTCAGATTCATCCAGGATGATATTGGGTGTGATCATACAACAAATAATTTCTCAGATCCAACGTTCACCCACAAGTAAAACACAAGCAAAACACTCAGAAATATAAATATGGTCATGTTTATGTTCTGCCCACCCCAAATACTGTAAATCAACCCCTCTGAAGGGCGTTAATCCCCCATCAGTGGCTAGAACCTCTGCATATTGGTTATGGTGTGGGATACACCCAGCTTGTGGCAACAAGCTTCTTAAGTGATTTGTTATGTGGATAACCAAGACCGTGGAGTAGTTAAGCAAATGCACACAGAAGAGTGAAAGATCAGCTGACAAGAGGCTGCTAAGGAGTGAGAGTAGCCTGGCTGTGAGCAGCTGCTCTTACAACGAAAGACAAGCCATGTGCCGATCCTCTGCGAGACCCGTGGACACTTGTTCCCCTACGCCCAAGGGCTGGAGAGCAAATGCAGCATTAGCTGGAACCAGACACGAGCTCCAGGCACAGAGAAGTCAGAGTAATGACAAGATGACCTCCATCTAGCCTCCTCTGCTTCGTCTGTAATAATATCATCACGAAAGACAAGAAAATTGCTGTGTGGATACTTTAGTGTTAGATGCAGAGTCAGAAGTTTTGTTTTCAGAAGTGTCCTTTAGGGACTATACATTGACATTAAAATATTTACAGACAAGAATAAGAGCATGGGACCAATAAAGACCTGCAAGTTTTTTGGGACCAGTTCTGTAACGTTCTCCTCTGAAGATGCTAAAATCTCTGCCTCCTACAGAACTTACTGGTAAACTGAGTGCTGTGCTCCTGGCAACACTGAACCCATGACCATTGAATCATGGAATCATGGAATCATAGAACCACAGAACATGCGCAATGAGAATCGACATTTAAAGGTCATCTAGTCCAACCTCCTGCAATGAGCAGGGACATCTTTAACTAGATCAGGCTGCTCAGAGCCCCATCAAGCCTGACCTTGGGTGCCTCCAGGGATTGGGTCTCCACCACCTCTGGGCAGCCTGTTCCAGTGTTTCATCATCCTCATTGTAACGAACTTCTTCCTACATTTAATCTAAATCTATTCTGCTCTAGTTTAAAACCATTGTCCCTTGTCCTATCACTACACGCCCTTGTAAGCAGTCCCTCCCCTTTCCTGTAGCCCCCTTCAGGTACTGGAAGGCCGCTACAAGGTCTCCCCATAGCCTTCTCCAGACTGAACAACACCAACTCTCTCAGCCTGTCTTCATAGGGGTGGTGCTCCAGCCCTTTTATCATTTTTGTGGCCCTTCTCTGGACGCACTCCAGAGGGTCTATATCCCTCTTGTGTTGGGCACTTTAGAGCTAGACTCAGCACTCCAGGTGAGGTCTCACCAGAGCAGAGCAGAGGGGCAGAATCACCTCTCTGGACCTGCTGGCTGCACTTCTGATGCTGCGAGTGTGCACGGTTGGCTCATGTCAACCTATATACTGCCCTAAATGAGCGTGTGGAGTTGTTAATTCATGTCCCCAGGTGCTCTGCGCATGGGTCTGGTGCAGCAGACGCTCCCCAATATGGTGATGCTGCCTTGTCTTGAGACCCCGTAGGAACTCAGCCTCTGTAGGACCCTCTGTGGGACCACCTCTGGGGAGCAGCGCTGCCTGGAAGGCCGCCCCATGCAGCCCAGCACACTGCCCAGAGGCTTCCCCGGTGACCTCCAGAAGTGAACAGCCCTGAAGGGTATGAGAGGCAATGAAAGAGTGCTGGAGGCAGGCGGACAGGAAAACAAATGGATGTAGCAAACAAAGGGAGACAGCTAACAAAAAATTGGAACTACAAAGGTAGAAGTTGTGAAATTTGACTTCTAAAGTAAAATAAAGGAGGAAAAGTTTTTTGGTGTTTTTTTGGTCAACTGGCAGTCCCACAAACTATAGTAATCTCATTCTCTATTCTAAGCTTGATTTTAACTCTGTAGGGAGTATTTCCGCATAGAAAATGGTGTGAGATCTGTTATGATGCAGTGCAATAGCATTCAAGAAGACACCAGAAATCATGTCCCTCCTTTGAGCTAGCAGCACCCTATGGGTCTCAGGTTACTCCTCATTTACTTTAATGCAAAATTGGCTGCAGGTCTCCTGTTCTTAATTCAAAGCCAAATTTCTGAAGGCATCTTCTTAATTTGATTCCATTAAATGCTTCAGGTTGTAATCTGCATGAGGACCTGCACACAAAAGTTCTTCAGTGTGTCGAAACCAGATGCATGCCCTCACCCTGGAAACACGGTGGGGAAACTGTTGCAGAAGAAGCATCAGAAAGGACTGCCCAGAAAGAGGGGATGGAGGGCTGCAACTGTACCTGAAGCAGCCTGTTATCACTGGTGTAATTGCTTTGCATGAGAATGACAAACATCCTGTAGCGCTGTGGTCAGGCTGTGCCTCAGCAACACAGGCGTGTGAGGAGCTACAGGAAGGAACTTCCTTGTGGGTGCTCCAGGAAACATGTTTTATATGATTTACCCCTTCACACCACTGCAGTGTGCTGACAGCTGGATATGAGATACTGACAGGAAGGTTTTCGCCTTTGCTGCGGCTCAGAGTGATCCCTGACCCCTGCCAGGCCAACCCAGCATCCAGCATCGCCCACATGGAGCAAATGGCAGTTTGTACTATGCAGGAAAGGTTACCATGGAGGAAAAGCACTTCTTTTCTCCTAAATTGGGAAATTGAGGGATAAGGAAGAGATGGAGAGAGTTTTGCTGCAGGACAGCTTCCCAGGAAAGGAAAGGCAACACTTTTTTTCCCCATTTTGAAGCCATAGGTGAGCAGTGAAAAAAGGCTCCCTTTGTTCTGCTGGGAAAAGCAAGGTAGCATATGCAGTTTCTTTCCCCTGATGGGAAAGTGCTAGTGAAATCTTCATTTTGTTCTGAATGTGGGAACTTTTGAGGCATAATGTGCAGTTCTTTGGCAAGGCTTTGGGACAGGAACTGTGAGCTGAAGCATGCAAACAGGCTGGCAACTCTCATGACCTTACAGAGAATGGAGGGCTGGGATTTTTTGGCACTGATCCATGTATGAGGAACTTCCAAACTGCACTAAATGTGTAATTTTAACAATGAACTAATAATGCACCTCACTAGCAGAAAGGCAAGAAACACTGCTCATGTAATAAATGTCTGTCTCATTTTGCTGATGGCTGCAGAACGATGTTTTCTATAGCATTAGTGACTCTACAGTGAGTACTCAGCTATAAGAATTATTAATAATATTTTTCACTGGAATAATGAGGCTCCTTGTTACCAAGCATTCAGTTTTGTCCTCAGTCCATGAGTTCCCAAGGACGGCTTGGGAAGAAGGAAAGCAGAAACCCTGCTGGGCAACCACATCCCAAAGGAAGAAAGGGCTGGAAGCAAAAGGATGACACAGGGAAGCACCTTCCAATACAGAAAGTTATACTTGGCCATGCAGGAAGATTTTGCAGTGGAGACATAACTGCTCAAGTTATGCTCCTTCATCCTATACAGTCGTCCTTTGGAGAACGTACCTGTCCTCCAAACTAAATAGATACAATTGCATTTGCAGTGCACTGCAGAGCTGCCTCGAGCTGAAGGGGTGACCTTTTCCCATGTTTGCAAGCAATGATAGTGCTGCAGAACAGAACCAGCAATAATAAAGAAATAAAAGTTTACAGGAATAGATAGATGTAAAAATGTTGAAGAGAGGACAGAAAGGATGATGAAGCTATCAAAGGGCAGCTTGCCATGCAAGCCTCAGCTCAGCAGGCAGTGTGTGACCAACCAGGCTGTTGGTAGAGCTCAGGTAAGAAATGAATCCAACCAGCAAACTCACTGCTCAAGTCAGGAGTCTTGAGTCAAGAGACCCAGCTGGTCTCTTGGTTCTGGTTTGTTCAGGGCGTAACTTGGCAGTGAAGAAAAGGTCTGTTCTGGTGTGCTAAAGAATTTCTGCCTTTGAAGAAATTTCAGAGCCTGATTGTGGAAATGCACAGAGGAGAGAGTTGTGCCTTCTTTGCAGGCTGACTTTAAATAAATGCCACTCAGGCCACTGTGGGATAACATTTTTGAAACGTAAGTCATCACAACTCAAAAATGATCATTAACTGGAAAAAGTCAATTTTCAGTCCCTCATATGTTTGCAAAATCAAAGCCATTGTGTTTCCAGTACAAGCATTTCAGCATCTTTTAACAGCTACCAAAGCCAAAATAGTGCCCTCAGGAACACCTCGGTCAGAGTTAAAACCCACCTTCATGACACTAAAAGAGAACAGGAGTGATTCCAGCCACTGAGTGACAGTTGTATTCATGACTTCACTAAAATTAGTTTGGTTCGCTGTACTGTGGTAGAAAGCAGAATTTAGACTACATACAGAGGGTGAATGTGAAGACAGACCTCTGCTTTGCTATGTTTGTTATGGAAAAGAAAACCACTGTTTTGGAAATGTAAACCTGACATATATTTTATTTAAACCATCTGGCTGTCCCAGTGTCTTTCCAACTACTTCAAAATGCCTCAGGTAGTCAGTGCACAATAGCTTTATACCACACATATTGTTACTGAAGCTCATCAGCCTTCTAAGACAGTAACCATATTTCAAAGACAGCAGAGTGAGAACCTGGGAACAAACCAATATGCATAGAAAGCAGCTGGCATCAACTTTACAGTGAGGATGAGGGAAATAACACACTATGAGGTTTGCAGCTGACAGTCAAAAGGAGATCCTTGGTCACCCTGGTTGGTCCACTCCTTGTGGGCATGTTAAGAATTGGGTCAACCAGGGTGACCAAGGATCAAGTCATACTTCTCAGTCTCTGGGGCTAGTAGGTACCCCTCAAGGATGGATAAAAGTGGGACAGACTGCATGGGCCCTCACAGGCTGGCAGGCTGATCTGCAGCTGGTGTCCCTCTGCCTCCCGAAACCACAAGTGACTCATTGCTAAGATTGCAGTCAATTACTACAGAACTAATCCATCACACTCACAAGATTAAAGGAATGAACACTGTTATGGTGTATGTATGGTAGCTAAAGAACTATACACTGTAGCTTTCAAAGAAGAGAAGGCAAATACATGTTATTCCTATATCAGTGTTGTTGGAAAGGACTGACAGCTTTCAACAACAAAAATACAAAACATGGCATTAAAATTATGCAGTTCATTCCATCAGTTGTCATTTCTACATTTACTGCATGCGGCTAATAATGTTGATTTTTGAGACAGATAATCCAGAGCTGTAACTAATATAGAACACTGGTCTAGTGGCAGAGACATTGGCAAGGGACTCACAAGCCCTAGGTTTAATTCTTTGCTCCTCTTTAGATTACTTTTCTTGTTCCAGTTATTTGAGAGCATTAGGGTGCCTCAGCCCATGAGAGGAACTGCTTCCTCTTTCAGGTCTGAAATGGCATTTCTTCCCATATGCCAGGACTGCTGCAAGCATCAATAACATGAATTGTTCCCTTATACATGCACCACGACATGGTAACAAGAAGTGACAGCTAAAAAAAAAAGCAGTAAGCCCAAGTTTTGGGATCAGCTAACGGTATAGTAAAACATGAGAAAAGCAGTAATTCTACTAGCCTGTCAGGCAATGCATAGTATCACACATTAACCATAATACGTGATATGGGGTTTAAAAAATGGTAGCTGAGAACACTACTGACTGTATTTTTTTCCTCAGGAGGTACTATCTTATTCTGAATCAACACGCAGGGACAAGCAGGCTACAAACACTTCTGTTTGAGCGTGCTGTACCTTCCCATTTCTAGAGGAGTTCTTGTGTCAGTGGCATAGAAACCCTCAAAAAATAGTTTGCTGTGAATCATTCCATCCATCCATCCATCCATCCATCCATCCATCCATCCATCCATCCATCCCACTCTCCTTTTAACAAAATCTTTGCGCTTTGGTTCTGTTTCTCAGCTTGAAGGTAACTGTGCACATATGGATATAGAACCAACAAAAATAAAGGCACAGAAATCTACAATTGAGATTCTACCTGAGGAATCACTCCAAATGCCTTTCTCCATTGCTGCACGCTGACTGTGTTCCAGGAGACTCCATCAATCTGGATATCACCTTCTGTATCCAGCAGTCTTAAAAATGCAAAAAGTAAGGTGCTTTTTCCTGAACCAGTTCTTCCTAAAAGGCCCACCTGCAACGCAAATCATAAACACAAATATTTAGTACTGCTTATTAACCACATATTAACCACACACCAAGGCAGAAATACTTGGGAGATCTCAGCAGTGGATAACAATCCAAATGGATCTCAATGGGATGGTAAATGTTGTCCATTTGGGAACAATAAAAGCCTACAGCAAGGGATGAACAAAATACTGGGCCAGAATGGTTAGAATTAACTGAGACAAAAAAATCTCTTAGCCTATCCTTAGCTGAAGAACAGAAATCTGCTTATATTATCTCGTACTGATTACTCCAGCTCTTTGTTCCTTTCTCCTTTCATTTGAATGAAGCCTTCTTCAGCAAAACCTCAGAGAGCAGACAAAAACCAAGTAGAGAGTGCACTTGACTCACATTAGTAAGCTATTGAAAACAAGGGACCTAACTCTGATCAGACCAAGAATTTGGGCCTGAAGCAGTGGCCATAGAACACACCATGCTGGAGGTACTGCATTTTCCAACAGCTGGGTTTTACACAGATAATGATGTCCTGTCTGAGTGTGAGCTGCTTTCGTAGGGTGACGAGTGAAGATGAAGGAGATTCTTCCTGCTGTCTGGCATCCTCTCCGTAACAGTGCCTCAGGCCTCTGAACCAGATGAGCAGTCTGTGCTGTGCTGAGTCTATTGATTGGGTAGATATGTATTCTAATCTACAAAAAGTGCGTGAGGGATGACCCACGGTACTACAGACCTCTTAGTGTAACCTAAGTTCCCAGAAAAATTATGGAGAAGATTGTACCGTGTGCTGTTGAGAGGCATTTAAAGAATAAAGCAATCATCAGCCAAAGATGTCGTGGGTTCACAAAGGGAAGGTGCTGTTTAACTAACTTGATATTCTTCTGTGATAAGGTCATCCTCCTAATGGATGAAGTGAAGGCGGTGGATGCAGTTTTTCTGCATCTTAGTAAGGCTTCTGATACTGTCCCTCACAGCATCCTTCTGGGTAATGATTAATGGGGTGAAATTTAACAAGTAGAAATGCCAGATTTGCACCTAGGACAGAGTAATGCTGGGCATAAGTACAAATTGGGAGAGGAGTGGCTGACGAGCAGCCCTGCAGAAAGGGATCTGAGGGTAAAGGTGAAGAGCAGCTCCGTACGAGCCAGCCGTGTGCCCCGGCAGCCAAGAGGGCAAACCCCATCCCGGGGTGCATCAAACACAGCGTGACCTGCCGGGCAAGAGCTGACTGTCCCGCTGCAGTCAGCCCTGGTGCAGCCTCACCTCGAGTACCACGTGCAGTTCTGGGCCCCACAAGTTAAAAAGGGTGTGAAGGTCCAGAGGAAGGCAACAAAGCTGGTGAGAGGGTGGGAAGGAATGGCCTGTGAGGAGCAGCTGAGGACTTTGGGCTAATCGAGGTTGAAGCAAAGGAGGCTGAGAGGAGACCTCGTTGCTCTCTACAGCTCCCTGAGGAGGGGAAGTGGAAAGGGAGGTGCTGGTCTCCTCTCCCTGGTACCCAGTGATAGGATGTGTGGGAATGGTTCAAAGCTGTGTCAGGGGAGGTTTAGTCTGGACATTAGGAAGCATTTCTCTACCGAGAGGGTGATCAGACACTGGAACAGGCTTCCTGGAGAGGCATTCGATGCTCCAAGTCTGTCAGTGTTTTAGAGGCATCTGGGCAATGCCCTTAATAACATGCTTTAACTTAGCTCTGAATTAGTCCGGCAGTTGTCTAGACAAACGTTGTAGGTCCCTTCCAAATAAAATAGTTCTATTCTATTCTATTCTATTCTATTCTATCCCTTCAGCAGAGGAGAATTTTCTCCTCTCCTGCTTGCTTTACATGTGCTTTCCTATGGGGCAGATACAAATCCTTTCCAGTTTTAGGAGCATGCTCCAATTCTGGAAATGCTACTTCTGAGACCAGGGTTAATCACCAAGATTGGATTGAGTTCCCAAATTATAGTCACTGAAAATAAGATAAATGTTTTAATTGCTCTCCACCCTCTCTATACAAGAGTATCTTCCATCTTCCATACTCTATTGCTTCAAGGGATTTTCCAGGAAGTAAATCCATGAGACTGCAGCAGCACCTGCACCTTCACACTCCACAAATCACAGCTGCCTGTCTTCCAAAGGCAGAGCAGTTTCACAATGGTGCTACAGGAAGTCAGATCCCTAGTTTCAAAATTTTTATATTCTCAAACTTAGCAGATGAAATATTCAGTTCACGTAAACCAAAATATGCAACCTGGCATAGACTGGTGCTATCCAAATTAGAAGCAGTGAGCTGTCTCATGGCAAGGTCAGTGAGCTGTCACTGAACCTATTTTCTCATCTATATAGGAGAGTTAATATCTCCTCTTCATCCATACGGCTCCAGCTCAGAAAACTGCACGAGCCTTTCTTCACACCCCACTGAGGACAGTCCTCCACCATGAACATAAAGCAAAGTGTTAAACATCTGCCTAATTGTTGCATTGAAAATAAAGCTCTTTCTTGAACACAGCCCTGAACATGCATGAAAATTAACTACAAGTTTGTGAACCTTCTGAAGAATAGAGCTGTTTCTGATTTGTTATATAATAATTCGGGGCAGTGTAGAGCCTTCATCGAAGGGGCGAAACAGCACCTCCACCCTCCGGCCTCCAGAGCCAGTGGTGCGTTACGCTTGGCACCGCAGCTGGTATTCTTTCGTGCCCTGCTCCACTTGGGTCAGGCTGCCCCCAGCACCTGCACTCGCCAGCAAGATTCCCTCTGCCCAGGAGGAAAAGGCACAGGAATACTACCTGGGGAACTGCTGCATACATATTTTATCAATATATTTTTCTCCTCATATCCAGCAAACTTCCCCACTGGGTTTCACTGAGGTGGTTAATAGCCTCAAGATTTTTAGGGTAACTGAGGCAGACTTTCCTCACCCTTTTTTTTTTTTGTAGCCAATAATCCTACAGATGAGCTCCTTTTCAGAAGAGATATAAGACATTTTCTGTTCTTCAGGTGTTTAAGATGATTCCATGGTTTATGACAACTTCATTTACAAAACCTTACTGAACTCAACCTACTCTTTAGCCAATGAAGAGATTTATAATGACATTTCTACAGTTAAGTCTAACAGAAGTCAGATCAAACAGAACAAAACAGTGTCTCACCCTCTGCCCCGAACTTATCGAAAAGGAAATGTTTTCTAACACAGCAGCTCCTCCTTCATCATATTTGGCCGTAAGGTCCTTCACAGTCATTTGGCCCCCAGATGGCCAGCTCTTCTTTTCCTTCGCATGCCTGTTTTCAATTACAAGGGCATCTGAAAGCTGGTTATACTTCTGTGGCTTCATGTTTTTCGTCTCTTCTGTTGGCATGTCGATGAATTTAAATATTCGCCCAACAGACCGCATCTACAAATACGAACATATAGTATTCTAGCTGTAATTAACACTGATCTATCAAAACAAATGAAATCATTCTTAATTCCTAGCCAGAACAGTGAGTCTCTTTTCTGTGTAAGTCATACCATGATGTAATTTTCAAAGGTAGGATACTTACGTAGAGCTCTCGATTCTATTGCCCTTGTACTAAGATTGGTCCAACATGTGGTTCCACTTGCTTCCACTTTTTAAATGGACACAATTATTCTTTCTACCTTTAAAAATGTATTTTGAAAAGCACAGATGACCTGTATTTATGAAAATAAAGTATGATAATGAAGGTAATCTTGGAGTCTTCAACTCCTTCCTTGTGCAGCAAGTTGACCAACCAAAAAAAAAAATTCCCTGAATTATGATTGATCTCTAAAGATCAGCAGACTGTGTGGAATTTGACAGATGAAAAGCAGTAGCATCAAGTAAAGAGGAAAAATCACGAAACATTAACATCTGAGTATTTTTGAGAAATTATCTATAGATTTTACAAAAAAAAATAGCAGCAGGTTCCATGATAATTAATTTTATATCTGTAATTATATAAAGTTAGGTGAAATAATCAAGTCCAGTAGTTCATGAACTTCAGACAGAAGTTACTTACACCAGTCCTGAGCATGGGACTAGAAGGTATCCTCTTGATCTTTTTTTTTTTTTTTAATAGGTCAAGGGTCAATTAATAAATAGTTAATTCATCTCCTTCACCAGAACTTCACTGCTTGGGTGGTCAGAAAACATATTTTAAGTATATTTTTTCTTGTAAATTTATTAATTTTTAATTCTAAATAGTTCTTTTTCCCAGCTGCTTTCCCCATTAATTTATGGAGGGCTACATTAGATCACACCACTTTTTGCTTTCCAGGACTAAAGAAAATCCAGATTTAAGCCTCTTTCTTAACACATGCTCTCCTTCTTCAAACACCCCAGCTCAAATTAATCTTTCCCACCTGACCAGAATGTGCATCGTATTTTGGATGATGTTTCACAAGGACATTGTACAAAAGCATTGACACTTTCCTATCTGTATTAGGAATGTCTCAGTTAACACATCCTAGGCTCATACACTCTTTTCTTCCCAGTCACATCTTACAGTCACTCTTTGATGAAGCAATGATCAACCAAGCTTTCACACATCTTAGCCATTTCAAACCAAGAGATCCGTACTTCCAACAGAACTTATTCTTAGCAGTCCCTCAATTCAAGCCTTTGCACTTCGGTTACTGAAGTCTATTTTATATCTGCCATTTCAGGTCACCTAATACCTTTCAACTCCTAGCATCCTTCACGCTAACACTGCATTTCAGCTTTGTGCCTTTGGCAAATTTCTTCAGCTCAAGTTGTTGTTTTTTCTGCTTTGCTGAGAGCATTAAAAAAAGATTAAAACAAGCTCAGTCACAAATCTAATCTTTCTTGAGTAGCCTCCCTAATACTTCCAGCTTAATGCCATTTCCTTTCTGTCCAACTCATTAACTAGTTTACAGTTCTTGTAATAATCCTGATCTCCTTCATTTATATAGTTTATGAAACAGAGCCACAGCCAGTGCTTTCCTGAAGATAAATGAGATCTACGACATTACTTTTGTCTGGAAAGTAAATCAGGGAACACAGTCATCAGGTTAGTCTGCTGCAACCTTAATGTCAGTAAACCTCAGTGAATTTACTCTGTAAGTACTGCATCTTTAATCACTTCTTCAAAACACTTTCTAAAGACTGCTGCCATCAGACTCACAAAGTGTTAGTGGCATCAGTGACTTATCATTTCTCCTTCTTAATCAAAAGTGATGGTTGTTATTCTGTCACCACCACTGCGAGCTTGGTGGATTCAACTGAAGTGGCTCTTACTGGGTCTTGTGCTTCGTAGCCAGTCCTTCCTGAACCTTAGGATGGAAGATCTGGTCCCATCTGCTCTGGCACCGTTCCAACCAGGTTTCACATGTTTAACTGAAATGTCCAGCTGCAGAATCCAATCACACTTAGTTGAAGACTCTGATTTTAGATGGACTGACTCACGGGTGGTGTGTGCACCTCCATGAACCATACTCGAGGTTTAAGGGACCAGGATTCTAATACAGGAACTCAGTTACATGCCTACAGCTAGGCTAGTTTTTGTATATAATTTCTGCCTTCTGCTCCATTTTCAACTCCCCAGATTAAACACTGCCCTTTTACTGAGAACTGAGATCAAGTATTTATCCAGAATTTGGGCTGTTCGCAAGTCTGTTATTTTGTCGAGTCTCTCTTCTCTGTCTCCTTTTGACCTTCAATGCATAGTTTGATTCGGTTCTGCAAAGGCTGTAATTTCTATCATACTTTGAGAGAATGTTGTTCACGCTGGTATTCCTAGAGTCTCCAAAATTTTATATTGTTTTTTTCTGTTTTTTAGGAAACAAATTTCAGTCTCTTACTTCAAGAAGACATGACTTAATTTTGTGTTCAGGCTCCTAAGGGCCTGAGTCCAACTAACTTAATTAACTAGTTTCCTCATTTTACTAAAATTTGTGCTTGTAAAGAACAAGAGCAAACTATAAGAAAGTGCCACTTCTTATTGGTCAGAAATCATTTAGCAAAATAAATTAATAAATAGATAGATGCCTGCATAACTACTGCATCCAGGAATGTCTGGGCCTTATTAGCATTTCTTCTCTAATCTGTATTCCCAGTAATATATCTCTCTTTAGGGGCACTATGGAAAACCCTTTGTACATCTTTGGCCTTGTTTAACTGCCTTTGTATTCCTTCTGTAAAGTGATTCTACTTGATGTATTACCATTCCTTCCTGCTCTTCGATCCAGACTGAAATATTGTTCGGTGGATTTTCCATGTGGAAGCAAATTAAATACAATGCAAGGAAATACTGGGATCATAGCTTACATCTCAGCATCTTGAAACACAGTTGTGACAGCAGCTTTGAAAAGCTTGCTAATGCCCAAGCCTATTGCTTTCAATTTCCATCTCAATCACTGTGCAAGATGTTCCATCTTGCATGGTCATCATCATGTTGATATATGAATGTAATATCATTTCTGTGACAGAGCCTTGGATCAAACTGACAATATTCTTCCTGTCTGACTGTCTATAGTAAACCGGATGAGTACGATGCATTTATTTTAATTAGTGTTCGGTGGTAAATTTGTTTCCAGAAATCTTATATTTACAGAAATATTGCCACTTCTGAAATGAAGGTCTTTCTTGGCTTTGCCACAAGCTGTTAACGTTTGTACAGGCAGGGTTTCCATATAATTGTGCAAGAGATCCTACCATGACACACTGGCTAAAATCTGCTATGAAGCCAGCTGGACATATATCCTTTCCTTACAGCAGAAAATTTCCTCTCTAAGTCCCAGCTTTCCTGATAGATTTATCAGTCACATCACCAACGAAGATATTTTAGACAGCTTAATACTTTAAATCAATTCAAAAGGATGCTTTCCTGGTTCTGTAATTTGAATTTTGATTGAGATCTGGGCAGAGTGCAACATCAATGTCAACAACATTTTACAAAGATATCCATTCTTCCTTTCACAGGTAGAAATCCGTCATTCATAATGACAGGCATAGTGTAGGTGACAGTACGTTTCTTACTCATTATTCCCATCAGAAATGTGCCTGCTATATTCACATTCTTTAACTAATGCTACAGAATAAAGTATATTTACTACTTCCATCTAAAAATGTCTAGAGCATAATACACTATTTTTAGTCTTGTCTAATTGTTTTACTGAGATTTTAATAACATTGCAAATTCTTTAATTTACTTTCTCATTAATATCACTTAAACTCTTTTTTAATGTTGAAGGAGAATTCATAATATAATTATGTAATGTATAGTTCCAGAAAGTGGAAGAAGTAATTCTTTTACATCTAATACAATTAGTTTCATCAGGCCCTATGTTCTCTTCTGTTATGAAGACAGCAGTTGCCCTCTCCAGACCAGACACGAAGAGTATTCACACCACCTCCTCAAAAACGTTGTCTGGAAGGCGTGGTGTGCAACTGAGAGATCCTATGAAGGATTGACCCAATGGCTCATGTTGTAAAAAATCCTATGCATTAAGTCACTGCAAAATCTGGGCCAATGCAGGCGTACCATACGGTTTTACTGAGGTTTCACATCCTCTGCTGTTACATTTTAGGTGCACTTGTAGGACATACAGTCCTCTTCCAAAGTACAGAAATGAAATATTTAGTCCATGTCAAACCAGCACTGATTTTTTTTTTTTACTCTTTCTCACACTGCTTTGCAGGCAGAAAAGGAAACATTCTAACAAATTTTTCTTGTTTCTGTTCCCTTCCAGATGACCAACAGCTCACTTTGAAAATTGTCATTCTGATGCAGATTTTATTGCCAAGTATTTAGACTACTCACATTTTGGAAATTAACAGTTTTCTCAGGTTTTCTGCTGGCAGTAGTAAAAAGCAGATCATGTCCCAGTTAAAGATCATGTCCCAGTTAAAGAAAATACCAGTTGAAAAGGGTTAAAGGAGAAATAGCACAGGATAATAAAAGGAAAATAAACCAGAGTAAAAGTACCATTCTTTTTCACAGTCCTACTTTTTCCCTTTGGTCCTCTTCTCTAACAAGTGCTACTTTAATTCTTCAGCATCCCTGATGTTCAGGGTGGGGCACTGTGAGGTTTAGCAAGTGTGGTTTTAATATCTCTCTGGGGGATTCTTTTTATATCTCCTTGCATAAGTAATCATGGCAACAGCAAAAGCATGGCATTTTTTCTTTCCCTGATAAAAGGAGTTGTCCTTCCCAGTTATAGCACTGCTACTGCAGGAGACACATCAGTGAAGGAGGAGGTTATGAAGTTTTAAAACAGTCCACCGGGACTAGCCAATGCTTATCTGTGAAAGTAGCACTTACTGGAAAACTTATTTTCCATTTCCTTATGAAGGAAAAAAATTAAAAATACTACAAGACTGCCCAGAGGAATAAGAAAAAGACTGAAAACCAGCTAGAGGGATATTAGCAGAAATGATCAAAGTGAAAAGATAAATCTAGCCTAACTGGTAGCTTTAAATGAAACAATGGATAGCTGTCAGAGTGACCACATATGTGTTTTGTCTTTTGGGTTTTGTTTTTTAAAAAAAAGCAGAGCAGATAAAATATCAGGGCTGTAGAGAATGAAATGCCAAAGCCATTATGGGTATTAAAAGACAATGGGGATTTTTCAGTTGGAGCCAAACCAGTTCAACAGAAATTGCTTCCAAGAGAGTATCTGTGTATGTAAAAACAAAATCCAACCTAGAAACTCAGATTTCTTCAGTATGTATGCCAGTGTCATAGAACACTCAAGGAGATTGTGAAGAATAAAGCTGAAATTGTCACCCACCAATCTGTTTGGCTGGCATTTCTTCCAGAATATTTTTTCCCTCTTCATGTGATCCTGCCTCCCTATTCTCCTGCCTTCCTGACCTTTTGCTTGCATTTATTTTGCTGATGTCCCATGCTTTGCATATCTTGTAAAACAACTCAGTACGAGCTTCATGCTATGTACTAATTACAGCATCTGCACCTTTAGACTTGCAGAAAACCACTTGGAGAACTTGCACTGGCAGGAAACTCCAATGTATCTGACAGCCAAAGGCTGCTACCGACAAATGTGCTACATATTCAGGCATGCTTGTGTGCAGGCTCACAAGCACAGATATCGCAGCTGCTCAAGGAAGGGCAAAAGCGGTACATGCATATCGGAAACTGGAGACACGTGGCGATGTGTCAATTCTAGTCAATCTGGTCCTGTGAGGAGCTTCAAAGTAGTCCTTGAGAGAAAAAATAAAGAGTATAACCAAGTAGACTACTAAGTCAGGCACACATGCAAACTTTTGCAGGAAACCCGTAACCAAATAATTGCAGAAGACTTTAAAGAGGGAAGCGCTAAATGTAGGGAATACAAAGAATAGGAACCATTTTATCTGCATCACCCAGTGAGGCAGTTTTATTATCTTGAAACTGTGAAGCTTTTTTTTTTTTTTTTAACCTGCTTGTGCACAGGAGCAGCTTCTGAATGTCAGGAAAACCATCCTGCCAGCAGCATCTATTAGTCTGTCATCTTGGATAACTAAAAATTCATGGAACTGGGGTGGGCATCTACCCAATGCTGAAAGAAGTCCAGAGGATCCACCTATAAACCATCATTAATACAAAGTAATTTGTTTCAATATAGAGAAAAGTACTCACAAACATCTAAAGCTGCTTAAGACTTTCTTTTCAGGGGAAAGGGAGTTACTTCCTTATTGCTACTAATAGATGACATTTTAACATCACTATATTTTTAAAAAAATGTTCCTCTTAATTAAAACACTAGTGTGTTCAGTACCCTCTGAATCCTAGAGACTTTCTGTTGTTCCTGTAAACCACCTTCAGCTGGTATTAAGCTGTACAATATGTGCATGTGATTCTTATGCAGATTGTTATAGTGGATCACATTACGCCCTACAGGGCCAAGATGGAGTTTACAAATGAGAGCTGACTGAACGTTGTTGTCATGTTTTAGTTCATTATCAGCCAAAAAACTTGCTGTTTGCTGTCTTGCAGCTACGGCAAAGAAGCCCTTTCACAAAGTGCTTGCCCTTCAAGACAGGCTGTGCTAACAAGCAAAGAGAGAGTCAGCATAAAACACCTGGTGGATAGGGAAAGGACGTGGCCCTGACCAGCAGTCACCTTTCTGGATGACCACCAGTCACACGTGTAAGCAAGATGTTGTAAGTGGTTAATTTCAGTTTTGGGGCTCTTAAGGATTTCCTTCAGGATGAGGGTGCTTGAATCACTTCTTTTTTTTTTAAAAAAAAAAAAAAGAAGTTGAACTGGCAAATATTCCTTCACTAACATTGTTTACCCCAATTATATATTTTTTAAATGACAACTCATTTCAGCTAATCAGGATTTAATTGTCTCCAAGATCACTGTACAAGCTGTTTGCTTTTCAATACTGAAATCGTTGGCTTGAGAAGCTAATTTAGAGTTCAGAGAAGGTATCACTGGATGTGGAGATAATTTTTTTTTTCAGAAGTCTTATTTTTTCTTTATAAGGCTCCTGTATTTTGTTACAAGTGAAATTTCCAAAGCGTATAGAGAGAATTGTTACATTTTAAAATAATGTCTAAAACTTTCATATGTTTAAGCTAAGGTAGGATGAAAACTGCAAGAATAAACATATTATTTTACAAGCTTCCTGTCTGCTTTTCGTATCGCAACAAATAGGTGATGATGCATTAACCTTGTGAAATAATTTGTTTTAAAGCCAACCCTAACTAACAAACTAACTATGCAAATTAAAGGGGTAAACAATATATACCTCTAAAGCTTTGTGTGAGACTGTACTTTACACAAAACTAGAAAAAGACTCCTAGGGAAGTTTACAATAGATTTTTAAATAACTATTGATTTTGAGTGGAAGGAGTTAAAAAACATCCATTGTGATCTGCTGTGCAAAGCCCTTAAGTAGAGCAAGCAAGGTATATTATATAACTTGGTAAGGTATATAATGTGGTATATAATAAGGTATATACTATAAGATATATCATGAGGTATATAATGTACCTTGCTAAGGTATATAATCATAACAAAACAATTCCAAGACTTTAGGGAGTTTTTCCATCACTGCTACATGTGCAATCTGAATCCTCAAATGCAATTACTTGCTGTTGCCCATTCTAGTCCAGAAAACCTTGTGATCATCGAAAAACTCAGACTGTTCTGTGCCAAGCTGATAGGTTGTTATGAAAGGTACTAGGGAACAGACACATCTGCCTGATATCCAGCTCTGAAAATAACTCACCAAACACTTACAATCAACAAAATAAGGAAATTTTTCAAAAGAAAGCAGAGCACAGTATATTTTATGCTTACCAAACTATCCACATCTATGCTTGAGTTAACTGCCCACTGCAAGGTTCCCATGATGTTCATAGCTAAAGTAAGAATAATGCCAACTCTACCTGGTCCATCACCTGTGGAGAGAAAAACACATTCAATTTACATGCAAGTAAAAAGCCAATAGAAATCAGAAAATTAGCATGTATATCTTAAAATACATATTCCCATTCTCTCCTCCTATTTCATTGAGAATGTGTGGACTTGTTAATTATGCAAAGGACTGAGAGGTTAAAAGCTTTAATTGAAAGCCTGTTAAACAGGTGGCTTTGGCATCGAATTCACTAGAAACCCTGCTCTTGCTTCCACAGAAGAAAAAATTAAATCTTGGTACTCAAGCTGTAAAGAGAATCAGGCCTCTGCAATCTTGATTTCAATTTCCTGCTTCCAATACATATGAATCTGTGAAATGACACTTGTCTAACTAAAAAAACCACAGCTAACTACTTTAAAATTCAAAATAGTCATTTCTTGCACAAATGGAGGAAATGCTCCCCTAACTGTTCCACAAAGATGCAGAGATAAATTCTTTTGCTCTAACTGTCTGCTGTAACAAGCATGGGATTTGCCAGGGATCTTTTTCTTTATGAGTTCATACAATATAAGCATTTAAACTACTCCACTGTTAATTTTTAATCTCGCCATGCATTAAATGGAATTGGAAATTAAGTCAAATGCTTTTCTATGATTTCTCTGTTTCTTCTGTGGCTTTCATCAACAAACTTCCTCCTGTTTTGCTTATAGACTTCTTGTTATTAGACTAATTATTGAAGTAATCAATAAAAGCAAAATATTCCTCCTTAAAGCTGACAGACTTAGAAAAGGAATTTAGTGTTGCTCCAAGGACCTACTACAAGGTTTACAATGGTAGCTAGATGACAAATTTTCACATTTGTAAAAGAGCTTTTAACCCCTTTTCTCAAATAAAATATCCAGAAAGAGAATAACACAAGAAGCAGGTTTCCTAAAAAATTCCAAACTATTAAGTGCACAAGGTAAAAAATAAGAAGGGCAGCAGAGGACATTGTTTCCCTGTGAATTTAAGGGAAATAAAAGTCTCCTTTGTAACATAAGTAGTGCAGGTGCATATTTTCATACAGAAGCGTTCGTGTGGTTGTTGGGGTTTTTTTCCCTAAGAATAAGGAGAGCTCCTTATACCAGAAATAGAGGATAGCATTTCATACACAATACAATATTCAATAAAGCATACACTTTTATGTAACTCCCTTTCAACACTGAAGTATTATCAAATCAAATTTGGATGTTGTTAGAACCAAAAAACTCCTTCATGAAATCAGCAATTTCTTGTTCATCAGTGACCATAGTATTGAAAGCGCATGCAGATCCTGCACACAAAACTAAGTGTAAAACTATAGGAAGAACAATGCTTGAGAATCAATATCAAAACCCATACATAACAAAAGCATAGCGAATTAAAAACTAGTTTTGCAGTAATATGTAGCTAAACGCCCTGAGTTTTTCCAGATAACTGAATTATCCAAACATTTTGGGGACATTATTCTCCTATTCTCTGCTTGTTAGAGACTGGCTATGCCTGGCCAGCCACAGGCTGCGTTTCAAACACAAGATAGTAAGGTCTAGAGTGATTTTCACTTGTGTACTGGGTTTACTGGAAGTGGTGAGCCAGTTTTAAGGGAATTTTGAACAGAATTTGCAGAACTTCGCAATGGAAAATTGGTCAGTGTGCTGGAAATTAGAGAACTGGATGACTATTTCTGCTGGTGGTGTAGCTTTAAAAGATCATTAAAACTTTGCAAACGAGAAGAACATTAACTTCTATGTACTAAAAAACTATGAGCTCTGCAGGTAACAAAAAACATCCAAGATTTTCAGTACAGTAACGTGGTTACATTAATATATTTAAAACACATGAGATTGCTTTTACAGCTGTTACAGTCAAGAAAAGAAAAGTTATGTCCCTTTAGATATTGTTTTCAGATTAACCCCTTTAATGAGTCCTCTACAATATCAGATTGCAGATAAGAATCGTGTAATCTCTATTTTAATTAAATTGCGTTTACTATTATAACATACTGCAGTCAGTGAGTCTGGTGTACACTAAATTTTGCAGCAGTTTATTTCCCTCAGAAGTTTCTAAACCTGAGCTGTTAAACAGAAGCATTACACTTCCACTTCAGTACGCAAGTAAAGTTACCATACCTGTAGTTAGGATAGAGATGAATGCCACGGCAACAAAAAAGACAACAAAAATCATTTCTATCCTCATCTGGAACCAGCGCAGTGTCGACAGGTAGAGGAACCAGTTTGCTGTGTGTAGGTTCAGGGCTTTGTGAAATAAGGTCTCAAAATACGGCTGCCGCCCAAAAGCTCTCAGCGTCCACAGCCCTTTTAGGCTTGTAACAAGGTGGGCGAATATTGGACTCCGAGCTGTAAAGCGATTAAATTAGAAACATCATAAAGACTCATAAGCAAATACTTTTGATATAACGCAGCTGCGCAGCCCTATTCTCTAACTCACAGTGTTGTAACTATTGTCAGTGGTTAATTCACATATGTTGTTGGAGTACATGACTGAAATAATCCCAGTAACAGCCTTTGCATGAATGGGTTGAAATTCCATTCAGTGTTATTGCCAGGAAGGGATCACATTAATTCTTCACAGTTTGCACACTACCGGGGGAAGGCCCTGGCCACAAGAGAAAGGCGACTTCTCCCCAGACATAATGAATTCCTGCAATTCTGATAACTCCATCAAGTGAAGTTTTTATAGCACAGAGTACTTGAATGCTCTGAATTCAACTGTACCGACATGGTCATTTTAAGCTGATCTTGTATTATATAATGAGTGGTGAGCAAATGCTGGATCCCTTTGAATGTCAAAGGAATTCAGATTTAAATCTGGGGAACTTTGGAATTATACTAAAGTAAAAGGGAAGATGATCATCTGTCTTTAAGATTCAGGATGGATTTGCTGAAGATCTGCTAGTTTGTTGTAAAGCCAGGCCACAGTGCCTGATCTGCAAACTCATACTTCAGAATGAGGTTTTCCATTTTATTGGGAACATGTTAGTCTCTTAATGAGGGAAGAGAAGGGAATTTAGTTAAATAATTTATTCAGAAATGAGAATTCTCTGCAATCAAGATATATCCATACTAACTTTTTCTTGTGAAGAAACAAACTCATAGAGCATATACCAAGTCTGACCATAATTTTTCAAGTTACATTTACTTTCAAGAAAACTGTATGTCAGGACTTTATTTGTTTTCAGCTGCAGTGGTGATAAAGCCCAGCTTTAAAAAGATCTTTTCCATTGGTCTTTGGCAGCAGAGCACTGAGTATTGGCTGAATTCAGTAACAGCACTAGCTTTAGGGAGATATGTGTTCTGCTCCCAGAGGCAATGGCATCTTGAAAGAGAAAAGCCAAAGAAGAGGTGAAAGGGTGAATCACTTCTCAATTGATTTGTTGTGAAGTCTACCAATTTTGCTGCTCCTACCTTCAGATTCCAGTTGTTTCAGCTGCTGAGAAGTGTGGAGGAAGTATGCCCTTAACAGAATAAAGGCTGCTATCACAGGCACTGATGCCAGGAAGATGTAGGGTTGTAATATTGAGACTACTGTTATAGCGCCAATCACAATCAGTATTAACTGTAGAATGAAAGAAAAATACTATTGATATAGTAAACTTGTTATTTTATAGACTCCAGATTGGTGATGAATCTCCTTCCCATGGCAACTACGTATTGTTTTAACAAACATAAAGTGCTAACCTAAGCAGGACTTGCAGCTGAGAACAAACCTCCATGAAACGATCGTGCATAACTTAGACTAGATCCACAACCTGTGGAAATAAGCTGCCATCTTTCCTAATAGACTGAAGAAGTGTTTTCTGCAGGACAACCAGTATTTCAGGCTTCTAAATTATGAAGCCACGCAAAACTAATAGCAGCTAAGCACTCATTCTCCAGTTAAAATTGTAAGAATGACACCTGCAGTATCTGTAACCACCTCTAAAATCTACCAGTCCTGTCCCCGTGTTGTCTGGGCAAGGAGTGCCAGACTCTCAGGAGCTGAGTGCCAGTCTCCTACAGGTTCTGGGCCAATCAGTTTTTCTGAGGGTCAGAAAAAATGGGGAGTCACACACAATCTCTTGCTCAAGGGACTTCAGCCCACATACAAAACTAACACCGCTACTTGTCCTGATCAGAAGACAGGCAGTAAGTCGTCAGAGGACTTGTGGTATGAAAAATCAGCAGTTTCAGGAGGAAAAAAAAAAAAGAAAATAAGATGTTTTAAGGCAACAGATGACTCAAAAGGAAGAACATCACTCCATAGTTAATCTATTTAAACCCCCAGAGACTACTACCATTCTCATAAGACCTCATCCTCAGTAGCTCCAAATAGATTTAGCTAAATCAGGCCTTGATCTTTACTCTAGAAGCACTTTAAACTCTTGGACCATTTTTGTTTCATACCTAAATCTAATGAAAACCAATGTACACAGAATAGCAAAGCTCTGCCATGCACCAGGGCATTACCTTTCACTCTAAATAACTCCTTCAAAGTGAAAACCTATCAGCTTAAACCAACTGCAAATGGACACTTTGGACAAAATGATGAACATCGATCACACTGAAACATCACTGCAAATGACCAGTCAGCAGAGAAATAGATGGAAAGTAAAACTAATTTCACATTAGGAAGAAACTTGCAATTGGTGCTTTTTCTACTAGATCCACATAAGTTTGAGTGGGGATTTAAATTCCCCGTACTCCAAGTCAGAGGTCTTTCACAAATAGGTAAGCATGTTCCCCACTTCCCACCCTTTTTTTTTGTCAGAGCAATGCAACAGCAGAGTCAAAGCTTATGAAAAGAAACCTGTAACAACTGAACTAGTTAAAGATTTTTTTCACTATTTTCCTCATTTTCCTTAAAAGAATGACACGTGGGTTAAGGCTGTGCAGAGTGTACAGCAATGCAAGAACGTAGCAATGCAAGAATGGATTTGTGCTTGCTCATTACTTCAAACTGCAGAATTTAGTACCTCTTGTATGTCTAACTGTTAAGAAACAAATGAGCTGTTCAATTGGTAGTGAGCCAAGTTATACAGCTCTCACATTACTTGCGATCACATAGTCACACAGTGGCTATTTTAATTTCCACTTCCATCATTTACTCAAATTTTGCACGGGCCACCATGATGCCATATGGTTCTCACTGCTGGTTCAACAGTTCTTTCACTACAAAGGTGAATATGAAAATTTCCCTCCCTCATAAACTTCAAACACAAAGCAAGTGTAAAGTCAAACAGAAGATGACACTTTCTCTAAAAAAGCAGTAGCAAAAATCGACTCTGGCAAATGGTCAGGGAATGGGAGCAGAGGACTCATGCAGCCCCGTTAAGAGACACCGCGCTGAGCTGCAGTGACCCCAGGTGCTGAGCTCTCAGGCCTGGGACAGAGGCCAGACAGGAAGACGCATTCTGGTGCTTACTCTGTGTCACCAGTTTGGAGAATGCAGCTTGTGGTAGAGACAGCAATTCAGCAAGGGTTCAGGGGGGCAATGACTAAAGCAGCCAATTTGATTAACCAATGGGGGCCTGTGATTTAGGGAAAACCAGTCATGACCATAGGTGTGGATGTGCAGTGAGCTTGCTATGACCTTCTGAGTGTTAAACCTTAGAGACAAGTAATATACACAGCATCTCATACAAAGGATCTCCAAGAAATTATGACTCCACTCTAAGTACTAGTAGAAGACCAAGAAAGATGTTAAAACTAGTGGTAATGCTACTGCAGTCGTTAGCTGGCTACAATTCATACCCAAAGACGTTTGGAAGCAGGTCAGGTGGCTGTCAGAGAAAACATCATTGATGCTATCTCTTGTGATTGATGTAAAAGCTGATACTGCTTACTCTTTTATGGGTAACTGGGTAAACTCCACTCACTGGAAATTCACCCTGGCCTTTTTCATTCTGAATCCTCATTTATCCTAGACTAAAAGCCCTGCTCCCTCTTAGGGAAGGCCCCCTAATATGTCTAAAGCCCATAAAAGCCTAAGAAAAACTGTGTCATGACACCTGCAGCTGCAACAGCAAAGGAGGCAGCGTCCCTAAACAAGGAGTTAGCCAGTCATCTACCAGCTCATTCTCATAGAAAAAGAAGTAAGAACCAGCTCTAAAATTTTGCATCAAATTCCTAGGAAAATCTCTGAAGTCAGAAGGATGAATTTATGCAAACTTAAACTGAAGGCTAGCAGAGCCTAAGTCTCCGTCTCCACCAGAGTCAGATTCAGGCATCTCAGGACATTTAGAAGCTACATTTTTCTGTCAAGCTCTGCACCTGGGAACGTGTAAGCACACATACCAGTACAGGCTGGAGGTGGACTGACTGGAAAGCAGCTTTATAGAGAAGGCTTTGAGGGTCCTGGTGGACCATGAGGCAGCAATACCCGCCTTCAGCAAGGCAGGCCAACAGCAGCATTGTCAGAAGATCAAGGAAGGTGATTCTTTGCTTCTCTTCAGCACCAGTGAGAATGTATCTGGAGTGGGCTCTCCAGTGCAAGAGAAATACAGACAAACTGGAATGAGTCCAGTAAAAGGTCTTGAAGATGATAAAGGGCCTGGAGCATCTCACATACAAAGACAGGCTGATAGAGCTGGGATTGTTTAGCCTTAAGAGAAGGCTTAGTGTGATCTATAATTTATATAAGTATCTGATGGTATTTATTATACTTATCTAAACTATAAATTGCATATATATGCAAATACTTATATTTTTTTACATTTTTTAAAAAATATGCTATAAATATATATATATACACACACACATATATATGTAAAAAATATGCTATATATATGCTATAAATACCACTAGGTACTTGGTGTGGAGCAAACAAGCCTGAATCAGATTCGTCTCAATGGCACCCAGCAGGAAGATAAAAGGCAAGAGGCACAAGACGAAATGCTCAAAAATTCCACTTAATCATAAGAAAAAAACATCTTTATTCTGGGGATGGTCAAACAGTGGAACAGGTTACTCAGAGAACTTGTGGATTCTCCACTCTTGGAGATATCAAAAATCCAACATGGCCCTGAGCAACCTGTTCTAGCTGAACCTGCTTTGAGTGGAGGG
This sequence comes from Apaloderma vittatum, assembly GCF_000703405.1. Classification (NCBI taxonomy): domain Eukaryota; kingdom Metazoa; phylum Chordata; class Aves; order Trogoniformes; family Trogonidae; genus Apaloderma; species Apaloderma vittatum. Next base: position 33,700 of record NW_009719730.1, read on the forward strand.
ATTGGAGAGGTCTGTGATCCTAGGTCCAGAGATTCCTTCAACATTCTCTGACTCTGTGATAATCAGCATGGAAGGAGGAAGTCATCTGTACAACTTTTTTTATCTTTCAGAGGAACCTGACTTTGTCCTTTAGAAGAGTCCACAGAAGCCTGAAGCTGCCAAAGAAGTCTGAATCTATGGAGGATCAGAAGTAAAATATTTTTTACGAAGGCATGACTGGTAAAAAGCATTCAAGACAGTGGGTAGGTTCCCTGAACTTCACCTGAAGAACCTAGAAAGACAGGGCAGATTATCATGCATGTTCAGAAACCTCTGCAGTTGAGACTGAGGAGACAGAGGTGAACTTACGGAACATTAAAGTAGAGGTCAGCCTCTGAAAGGCTTCAGAATAGAAAAGCCAAATCTAGGGATTTTCCTTATCCTTGAAAACGTAAAAAACTAGTCAGTTTCTTGAGGAGAGTTTGAAATGTAGAGACAGACTAACTACAATAATTTTGGAATAACATCCCGATTGTCATTCGAAAATATTAGAAACAAAGTGGCCACACCAAAAGGCAATAGGGAATCCTGATCACACCAAAAATTACATTAATGATTCAGAGAAGGTTTCAATGTCCATGTTTACTGATTCAGTAAACCTTCACGAAATCAGCAGGACATGAAGAAGAGTTGTCATATCCTTGAACCTCTTCATGTATAGCTGCATGGGCCTCTCTTAAAGTTATGAGCCAATTTTATTAATTACTACCAAAGATATAGGGAAAGGGACTCAGTTTTGATCAGACCATCACGTTAGCAGTGACTGTAAAGCAGAGCAAACTCACAGATGGAGACAATCAATCTGTGCAGCAGTGTTTGGGTTTATTAAATCAGGCCTGCATATCTTCTAAATAAAGGTAGAGAGGAACAGGAGGGCCAGGGAAGATTTGGTTTTATTTTCCAAATGTTATGGGAACCAGCTCTGTCTGAGGAAAAGTTGGAGTTGCAACATGAGTGGTGTAATACTAATGAGGGGTGCTGGGATCCACACGGAGCCACAAAGTCTCAAAATAAGCAGGATGAGGACCGAAGGCATCTCCCTTGAGAAATACCAGAATTGTCTCTCTTTGATGTTCTCTTCAGTGTGCTTGAATTGGAAGGTTGTTCAAAACTCAAGATTTTGCAGGGCGTGGAGTTTCCTAGGAGGCATGCTGGAAACAAGCCTTTCGATCCAAAATTCCACAACTCTTAGGGATATAAAATTACTCCAAAAAGTAGTCTTCTAAAGCTCTCCATCATCAGAAATTTATCCAATGCCTCACAGACTCAGCTTAAATCCCAGAGACTCAGGGCAAGACACAAAGATGCAAAGGATAAAAAACAAGGGGAAAGAAAAGAAGAAAAAAAGAGCAGAACTGCCCAACTGAGAATTGAAACCATTGAAAGTACATCATCATAGGTCAAACCACCCAATAAGGTAGGCCTGGAAGAGTTGCCACAGCCAATAAAAGAACAGAAAACCCAAGAATATATTCAACAAAAGAGAAATAAATTAAAGGTGATGCTAGCAAACTGGCAACAGGAAAGGCTGAGTTTAAGTCATGAAAATGACTGAATACAGTTAAAGAATAGCATGAAAAAAATACTAACATAGAGCCAAGATACCTGCAAGAGACTAAAGAATGCCCTTTACACCTTTGAAGATGAATGGGGGCAGCAGCAGCGATACTTCTACTGTAGGGGTCTGCAGGGCAAAAACACTTCTGAGGCTGAGTACTAAAAGTGGTTTGCACAAACAGTGGAAGTATACATATAAGGAAGTACTCAAAAAAAAAGCAATGAAGTTGACTTATAAGATAAGCAGCTACGTAAATACATATACGGACTGAAAAAAAAAGGATGAGGGATTTAATTCCAGTTGTTACCTTCTCTTATTAAAATGATTTATTTTGCATGACGAACGACTGAGACTTTACAGCAAAATTTAGAACTTTCATTCTACAAACCTGAATGAAGTCAAATACTGTAAGTGGAAGTAAGTCATCCAGTACTGCCGTGTCTTTGGAGAATCTGTTAAGCATACCACCTATGGATTAAGAAAAACAAAGAAAAAAAAAGAATTCAAACATTCTAACACCACAAAATCCTAGATTTATGACTTAACAAAAGTACAATTTTTCTTAATAGAAAATATTAAGGGTAAGTACAAGACATTTTCTAGCACAAGCAATTCCATTACAGTTAAGTGGAGCTACAGCTTCTTTCC
>NW_009719730.1:35975-37413 GCF_000703405.1 Apaloderma vittatum
ATTTGGCTTCTATACCAGCTCTTGGAATCTCTGAAAAACTCATGTAATAAAAACAAAGAAATAATTAAACAGGGCAGAAATAAAGACATAAAGCATAAGGTCTGCACCCCTTATGCTGCAAGCTCTGCTGATACACAGATAATTTACACATCAGAATCTGTAGGAGTTTGTACACCAGTTTTTTAGCTTCTGAGCAGAATTACTGTACTAATTACTAGGTAAAAATAGAACTAAAATATAATAGGGAAATGAAGGAGAAACCCTATGTTGTACAAGTATTTACCACTGTCTCCTGTAATCTAGTATGCACCTGCAAGAAGGGTATGGGATACAAACTGTACATGCAGCGGAAGATGGAACTTGTTGCACCAGTTATATAATGAACTCTGTATCAACTCCAGAGCTGAATTTGAATACGCATGCCATTATTCAAACTTACTGATGTTTTATGCCATTTTAAGTAGGAGTACTTATGAAATAAGGCACTATTTTTCATCCACACCTGACTCCTTGTCACTTGCCACACAGCTGACTATATCTTTTCTATCGCAGTTTTAGACAAAGCCTATTCATTAGAAGTTATTCTAGTTTTATTGCCTCAAACAGTTAACACTTATTTTTCTCCAGCTTACAGTGTGGTTTTTCAGCATCAAAATTGACAACTGAAATATGTCACACTTAAAGTACAATCCAGGTTCATTAAAAGATTCACAAATTATGTGGCAAACTTTTAACATGCAGCTTGACTGAAATGTAAATGGAAAGCAACAGTATCTTTTAATAGAATGAAAACTGTTTAAGTGAAACGAAACCCATACATAAGTCAATCAGTCTCAGTTACCTGCTTTCCAAGAGTTGAATGTCGACACAGGTGCATGAAGAACTGCGTGCACCATCTTTTGATGAAGAGTTTTAGACACTGTTATAAGTGTATGCACAAGGGGCAAACCTCGGAAGATTCCCATGGCAAGCAGGGTATCTGCCACTCCCACATAGATATAAATGATGTAGTAGCTGCTAGTGTCAGTGACAATCACCGGAGGTTTGTCAGAGGTACTGTTTTCTGACTGGGTTGCATTTGCTTTCAAAGCTGTCCTGCGTGATGGAAATTAAAAAAAAATGCGTTACTGGAAATTGAATTTTTCCTCTTTTATTTTCTCTACTTAACAAGTAGTACTGCAATGTTAATTTGTTTTAAAACTATGTTAATGGTTAGTTATATATAATTCCAGTCATTTTTAAAATATTGTCCCGTATGTATGAAATACAAATTACGAACTACCCCATGTTCCACTAAGGTAAGGTTACTCTGAGTGTGTTCATGGGTCAGGGAAATAAATGGCTTATTGATCTCCTCAGGTATCTTCGGTATGTCAGGCACCTACTGGCATTTGTAGTAATTTCTGATATTACAGAATCACAGAATTGTTGAGGCTGG
>NW_009719731.1:0-9320 GCF_000703405.1 Apaloderma vittatum
AACAAGACGGTTTATGTGCTTCCAGTAAGGTATTTCACAAGAAAAACGTGGCGTTTGGCTGGTTTCACCTCAGCTGCCTATGACGGAATTTATATCTTTCCCCGTTATGCTGGACTCGTCACTGCAAATTGTGTTTCGTTAGCATATAGTGACACAAGTACATCAGTTCTCTAAATAAAATCAAATAAGGGACATTTTAATTTCTTGAAACATACACTTACAAGAAGACGTACTTTCTAGCATATATATTTACAATGTATCTCATGTTCTGGTAAATGGAACAAGGCTTAAAGGAGTGATTTCTTAAACAAAGGCTCTTGGAACAGCTAATTCCAGAGCACACAAGATGAGGGATTATTCTCTTTTAAGTCCTAAGTAATACAGAGTAGCTGGTTCAAGTAGTAATTATATAATATGAAACAGATGAGCAACAGTGACAACATTAACTTCAACATCCTTGGGGATAAAAAGGTCTATTATAGGAACACACTGTCTGAAAATAATATTTTGCAAAACTAAGAAACCCATTTAAGAGAGAAAGTAATGAGCACTGAAGCAAAGACTAAGTATCACAAAGGCCTGTCTACTGCTGGATAAAAGTAAGAAGTCAAGGAAAAAAGACAGCATCGCAAACTTAAAGACAATTTGAGCTAATTCTTCTTCAGTAAATGGAAAACATAATGAGAGATTTTATAACATATCAACCAACACATAAGATGCAAGTTGCTATGACATTTTAAAAAACTAAGATGTATTATTAAAGTAGCAAGAGAGATAATTTTTCTTTAAAGTAATTAGAAGTATGAAGCCTTGAAAATAATCATAGGTGTACTGCATCATCAGGAAGCAAAGGAACAAATTAAGGTTAAGAAAATGGCACAGAAACTTATTTCTTCACATTTCAACACAAAAGAATCTGGGAAATACAAGATGAGAGTGCACAAAGGGTGTAGTCATAGAGGGAGATATCTTTATAACAAGGTGCTGGAAAATTATGAGCTAAAGAGAAAAAAGCCATGAGTACATTTTACTGTACCTTCAAAAATTCTGACAATTTCAAAATGTTGGACCTGACATGCTTGGAAGAGAAAAATGCATTTTCTCTTTAAAATCATCTTCTATGTTGAAGCATAATCCAACACTGTAAACTTTTTAAAAGCAAGTGCTATTATAAACTTGATAACTATGAATCCATGTATATTCTTTTGCTACTGACTGATAAACTAGACACAGTAGTTAAAATAAAAGTTATAGGTATATGAAATTAAATATTACAGACAATTTGTCCTGTTGCTGCAAGATAAATTACACCTTGATAATCACAGGAATTGTGTTTATTTGGTAAACATTCATTCTGGGCACTGAAAGAAATAGGGACCCTACTGAAAAAAAAACAATAAAAATGTAATTTTCACAATACAGACAGCAACTAGTGCTGCAATGTGTTTACTTATGGAAATTTGATTTAGAAATGTCCTCACATAATGGTTTCCTAACATAAGGCTGGTAGACGGATGTAAAAGATATAAAAATTATTGAAATTAAATTCATCCATCATTAGTATAGAAAACAACAACTTCTGGACATTCTAACACAGAAATAAATCTGTTTAGGACAGAAAGTGATGTGAGCACATCAGTAAACAATACCAGCTGAAACTGCAGATGGAACGCAATTATTGAAAACTGTATACTGGCTTCCTTAGCCATGACATTTTTACCAGAAGATTTTATTTTAGGATCTTTCCTGTAATCCAGAATTCAAATCCTCCCTTTTTTGCAACTGAGAAATGGGTTTCTACCATGATTTCAATGGCAAAAATCTCAGTCTAAGAATTTCCATCACACCACATACTTTCTTCCGAATAAATTCAAAAGAACTTCTACATTTAGTTCCAGACTTTAAGTTGCTGCAGTAAAATGATATTTAATATTAGAAGTTCTCAGAATAGTAATATTTGTGTTCTTTCTATCTGTCCTTCACAAACTTAAAAAATTAGCCTGAAAATCTGTGTTAGCACATGCAAACAGTTCACTGAAAAAAAAATCTTTTTAGTTTATAAACAGTGGAAAAACTACTGTGTTTCAGACTGCCAACAATATGACACCAGGATGCATTTTGAAGCCACTCAGAGGAACACTTCTGTTTCTTTCAGCAACGACATTGCGTTTAGACAATATGGCTCTAGTCACCACACACACACTTATATCTAAACAGCTTTTTCTCAGCTTCCATTCTATGCACAATTATATGTGTATTCAAGTCATTCATCTAGGTGATTTGAAGAACTTAGATCAACCACCAGCACTTGATATAACATACGACAACCTAAACAGGCTTAAATGAAGTGCATGAAGAGAAGCTGATTAGATCCCTATGCATTTTCTATCAATAGACTTACAATGATAATCTGATTCTGAACTCTCAAATAAAATTTATTTCAACTGTTGACTAAACTAAATATAGAAGGCGTACTATGAGAGCTGACAAAGCACTGGAACAGATTGGTTAAGGGCTGGAATAGGTGGCCCAAAGTCACTGTGGATTCCCCATCCTCAGGGTTTCTCTAATCTCAGCTGGACAAGGCCCTGAGCAACCTCATCCGACAGTTAACCCTGTTTTGAGCATGAAGTTGACTTAAACATCCTCCAAAGATCCCTTCCCATTTAAATGATTTTCTGATTTAGATACTCAGTTCTGCAGGCTGGTTCTCTACAGTCATGTTGCATTTAAGTCAGTCTGCTGTCTGAAGTAAAGTAGACCTATTTTAAGGACAACAAATACTTCATTTTAAGAGATTCCATTTGTAAAAGAAAATCATAGAATCGTAGAATCATAAAGGTTGGAAAGGACCTTTAAGATCATCAAGTCCAACCTACAGGCCTACACCACCCTAACACTAAACCATCTCCTGAAGTGCCACATCCAGCCGTTTTTTAAAACACATCCAGGGATGGCGACTCTACTACCTCCTTTGGCAACCCATTCCAATGCTTCACCACCCTTTTTGTTTTTCTTAATATCCAATCTAAACTTCCCCTGGTGCAACTTGAACCCGTTCCCTTTTTTCCAATTGCTATTCACTAGGGAGAAGAGGCCAGGACCTGTCTCACTACAGCTGCCTTTCAGGTAGTTGTAGAGAGCAATAAGGTCTCCCCTCAGCCTCCTCTTCTCTAGGCTGAACAGCCCCAGCTCCCTAAGCCTCTCTTCATAAGACTTACCCTCTAGTCCCCTAATCATTCTGGTTGCCCTTCTCTGTACCTTCTCCATCACCTTGATGTCCTTCCTGTATTGTGGAGCCCAGAACTGCACACAGTACTGGAGGTGTGGCCTCACCAGTGCCAAGTACAGGGGCACAATCACTTCCCTGGTCATAGAATCATAGAATCATAGAATCATTCATAGAATGGCATAGGCTGGAAGGGACCTTAGAGATCATCTAGCCCAACTTCCCTGTTTTGGGCAGGGATGCCACCTCTTGACTAGACCAGGCAACACATGGGGACCGAGTGGTCCTACTGGCCACACTATTCCTAATGCAGGCCAGCATGCCATTGGCCTTCTTGGCCACCTGAGCACACTGCTGGCTTATGTTCAGCCAGCTGTCTATAAATACCCCCAGGTCCCTCTCTGCTGAGCAGCTCTCCAGCCACTCCTCCCCAAACCTCTAGCACTGCTGGTGGTTGTTGGGGCCAAGGTGCAGGACCCGACATTTGGCCTTATTGAAACTCATGCCATTGGCCTTGGCCCAACGATCCAACCTGTCCAAATCTCTCTGAAGAGCTTCTCTACCTTCCATAAGAGAAACACTTCCTCCCAGTTTTGTGTCATCTGCAGACTTACTAAGGGTGCACTCCATCCTCTCATCCAGGTCATTGATAAAGATGTTAAACAGGAGTGGTCCCAGTAATGAGCCCTGGGGGACACCACAGGTGACCAGCCACCAGCTGGATTTAACTCCATTAACCACAACTCTTTGGACCCGTCCATCCGACCAGTTCCTAATCCAGGCAAGAATATGCTCATCCAGGCCATGGGCAGCCAGCTTTTCTAGGAGAATGCTGTGGGAAACTGTGTCAAATACCTTGCTAAAGTCAAGGTAGACAACATCCACAGCCTTTCCCTCATTCAGTAAGCAGGTCATCCTGTTGGCTCAGACCAACTTTGACCCAGTCCAACTACAAGACAGGGAACGGTTTAGAAAAATGGAGTATGTGGTACGCTGCATAACTATGCACTAGATGGGAATTTGTCTTTGTGGGAAATGAGAGGAGCAAGCTCTTTTTCTCATGTTCACATGAATCAGTAGCTTCAACTGCCCAGAAGTGGTGACAGGATCAGGAGACTGCATTCTAGGCCAACATCTGACCAGCTTTGTTACTGGCCTTCTGTGCCTGCCCTTTTACATACCCCTCAACACTGCAGAAAGGCAATTGCTGGGCTTTTTCCTTTTGCTGTTGGCATCAGCCAGTCACATATGGTACACTTTTTAGGTTAAGCATCAGCATTTGCAATAGAGGCTTGTACCAGATATGTCAGCAGTCAGGTTGGACTCATTAGTGCCCAGGACGGCCACATCACCAGAGCAGACACAGCAGCTCTGAATAAAGCATACATGTGTAAAAGGAATACTGCTCACCTGACTTCAAGGAAACTCAGAAGAGCAGGGTTCTTTAAAGGCCAAGAGGCCAGCAGCAGATCCTCAAGCAAATAGAGCAAAAAATAACCCACATATTGTTTTCCTCTACTGTAGGAGTCTTACAGTGGCGCTCTAAAACACCATAATTACATAGGTGGACATGAAATATTCTAAATTAATCTATGCTTCTCAAAAGGGGATGTGGAAAAGATTATTTATAAGTCTGTGCTCGAACTGGGCAAACTTACCTGAGGCTGCCTAAAGTGCATGGCTGCCCATGCTGATGGCCTGTTGTAAAAGTTAATGTTGATGTTAACTAGGAGAAACATAGAAAAAAAGGATATGAAGATTTCTTTATAGTCTCTACACAGTATTATTCTGGGAGGACTGCAACTGAGAGTCCAGGAAAGGACAGCCAGAGCTACAGTGTCCCTGTTCATCAGCTCCTGTTTTAAATCCTCTGTCCTTTCTTTTCTCATATGTCATAGGATAATTAGTCTGCACTACCAGCCAGCCGTACAGTTAGTCCTAAGTCATGATCCAGATTTGTTTATAGCCCAAGTCAGCCAGGGAGTTTACGCATGGCTTCAAGGACTTCTGTAGTCCTGCAAGTAAAGTTTTCCTATGTAGTCTTATTTGACACATTCCTTTATGTACTACTTGCCATGACTTGTTACAAGTGTCCCAGAAAGTGGGTACAAATATTAGAAATACTCACTGGACTACTTATCTGGCTTCTATGCTGTGTTGGAGAACTACACAAGTGTGCAAGAGCACCTCTACACATGCCAGAAGTAAGTATTCAGATCCAGATTTATTTGGCAAATAAATATCACAGGCAGGTGGATAGGGCGAGTCCCTCAGCTGAATATGGATGAAACTTCTCCCAGTTTTGTCACCTAACTTCAGCTGCAGTGGATTATGACTTTTTATTTCCCTGGTCACAGGCCCTGAATCTAATTCCCAGCTATTTAGCTTTCATGCAGTTTACACTGAAGGGGGACAGACATACAGGGCTCTGCAAGGAAAGACACCAGGTCTTTATGTGTCTTATTCCAGGATATTAATAAATTAGAGAAGTGGAATGTGACTACCCACACATTTTGAGACAGCACTAGGCTGGTTAAAAGGTCCAAATGTAGGGATTTCAATAATCAAGGTAAATGAGAGTCCCCATATTAAAAGCTTAGAACACTCCCCTATGCAGGAAGTAAAAGCCAGTATTATCAGTGGAAAAGACTTCAGAGATGCTATGTACAGGATGATTCCTGTGCCAATATCAGAGACAGGCCAGGATATAAGTGTGCCAAGAAAGCACACTAGCAGCAACCTGGGCATTTGGCCTCACCTGGTAGCAGCAGGAGGCTGTGAAAAACAGAATGCATTTTTATGCCTGCTATTGCAGTAGGACTGGAGTCCAGGCATGCAAACAGAGTCTGCACCAGGGCACTGGCCTTACTTGAAAGATAAGGCAGGTTGAAGCATGTGTAATTTTATGTCTAAGTACCCTGCTCATACAGAAATCTGTCAATATTAGATTAGTCTTTGCAAGGTTCCTCTAGGATCAGGACATACCTTTTGGACAGCTATTTCCAGGGGTAAGACAGAGACAGCATTTAGAGAATCCACGTTCTCTAAGATTTTACGAAGGACAAACATAGATATTCTGAGGTCTATATTCATCCTCTGGATAGTGCATTCAAGAGGCAACACATAAGCAGGGACTTACATATGCCATAACCACTGACTTGGGTGGACACACCTTTCACTGTCCATCTTCACTTTTTCTTACTCTTATACAAACTTGTCTATGTAGAGCTCTTAACAGTGAGATATTCAATGCACTATGCGACAAAACTGCAGTGTGATCTGGAAGCAGGAGACTGACAGTGTTTCTATTCAACATGCTGGCAGGTAGGCCATGAAAGTTAATGGCTTGATAAAAGCTGAATTTCCAGAATCTCATTTGCATTACAGTTGGAGCTATATAAAGGAAATAATCACAGGCCCTTCCTCATATAAGTCTTGCTGACAAATCACTATATAGAACCTTTTTTTGAACTTTGATCTAAGCTACAGTTATTTGCTTCATGATTTTAGTCATGTGAGTGTTCACATTACCACAGGTGGGTGAATTAGTCTTGCCAGAACAACTCTTTCTGGCTTCATGCATTTGAATTACATGCATACCATCACGGAGAAACTGAAAAAATCTCCTTCTCATATCTGCAGCCAAAGAGCGAGCAAAAACTCCTTGCACATTACAGTTTGAAAAGAAGGGAAAAAAATTCCCATCAAGCTCAACAGTGTAAAATCTTCTCATTGTAAAAAAAAGCTGAAGATCCATCTTGATCTAATTGTTACCATAGGACATTACTTCAGCTTGATCACTAAGAGCAATGAATACCTTTCCCAACAGCATAACAAAAATTACTTCAGTATCATCTTCCCCTTCGTTTTTCCGAGAAGCCATACGGCAGTATCTAACAGGCTAACTTTGGAAGACCTTTCTTGCTATAGATAGAACTGTAAAATCATAAAACTATGGCTCAAGACCAGTAATACGTGTATTACTGATTAAATACACAGCAATTATTTTGTACGGAAAAGAATTCATTTTCCACATCCCCTTCCAAGAGAATTATTTGAAATGCTTATTGTTTTTCTTGTTTTCAGGGCCATCCTCCCACGACCTGGGACAAAATACCAGCACCTGACATGACTCACAATTTATTCCCATTGGTTTCAAGTCACACAGCCTCATTTCGCTTCTTTCTTCTGAAAAGTCATCAGCTTTCATCAGAGAAACTCCAAGTTCATTGCCCATAAAAGCATACAGCTCCATGCCTCTTTCTGCTCAAAAGCCAAGTCACCTTGAAGATCCATAGTCTTCTCTAGGAAACACAAAACACCATTCCCTTGTCAAGCCAAACACCCTCAGGTGAGCCAGAGCACTGGGCAGTCAATAATATTTATGACTAATCCACTTCTTGCTCACCTGGTTGACAAGGTACTCAGAAATCTTAATCTGTTGTGTCTGCCCACAGTCACTGCTTCATTGTGTTTCATTTTGATTCACTATCTCAAAATGGAAAACATTAAAAAGACTGTTACAATCAAACATTTTCAGCATCCTTAGACATTTAATTTACTTTGTAGTCTGGCACTAGTCATTAAGATATTAAGGCTTAAAACAGGTCTTCACAAAGAAAAAAATTATATGAAGCACTTTAATTCTGAGGTTTTTAATACAGTAATGTTGGAATCAACAAAATTTAGGAGCTGTTCATCTCCTGTGTTTTCACGTGCAGATAAATGATGCATTTAATTGTTCTGGTGAGCTGTTCACAGAAGACAACTGCCTTTTAAAAACAGCAAGTATAAAACATTCTGGCATTATTTGTCTCCAGTAAACCAACTAACACCAGTTTAGTATTTGGAAATAAGATAATGACCTCAAAATATGTCTCTACAAACTGAAAGTGCCATTCACTTCACATTCCATAAAAAAAGGAACACACCAGACACACTGAACTACCAACTCACAAATGTACACAAAAGTGGAGGAACTTCAAGTTATTATTTTTAACAAATCTGTAAATTTTGACCAATATTCACAATCTCTTGCAACAGCACACCCCCCTCATTGTGCTAAGCCTGACCATAAAACACATCCTGAAGGATTTGCCATTTAAAAGAATTTGTAAACAAAATGGGATAAAATCTTACAGCTCAATAGTTACAGTAGTACAGCAGCATAGCAGTATCAAAGCAGATGGTCTGACAGAGCAATAGGAAATACTGTTCACTCTGCTGACCAACCCAAGGTCAATAACCACGCTTCTTATGCAAGGCTCCTACGTGTTTTGTGGGAATGCAGCGCACAGACTCCCACAATGACTTAAAAACAGAGAATAGAAAGTATTGTACTATTTCCTTTCTACCCCTTCTAAACACAGAGTGGCAGGGGTCCCAGAAAATACTTCACCAAGATCACTGTCTCCCTTTGCACACTCCACGAGACAGCCAGAACCCAGCTGTTTATAGCTGCTACTTCAGTTCAGGACACTTATCAGAATAAGCCACAGTTCTGGGACTGGCACTTCTGTTGTTTCTGTTTCAGCATCTTTCCATGTGACAACGATTTTGCTAGCCTGGATATCCATTTCATGAATCTTGGACAAGCAATAAAACTAAAATGATTTCATAAAACACCGATGATGTGGTTTTAGCTAACATCTTGCTGTTCATCCATCAGAGATTTTCACATCACAAACCCATTTCTCCAAGCATCCTTAGAGATGTTCTCCTCTTACTTGGGCTGATGGTTGCAATCAGCATCTTCCAATACAAAGTACGAGCAGTTGTATTCCAGCTTTTCTCATCTCTCAATATCTCGTCGTTATTGCTTCTCTGCAAGAGCTAACGAACTGAAGGAACTGATGGAGCCTGCAAGACTGAAAACAATGCTGTGTACAGCAATCTGCGCTTTTCTCAACCAGCACTCCCGCGGCTCTAAGGGATATTTTACCCAAGTAAGAGTTAAAGGACAGCGTCCTTCTTGTTTAGACACATACCCCAACTTGAAAGGGCTCTTGATAACAGGACAGTAAGTAACAGGCACAGTTAAGAAGAGCGGCGTTATTTGAACGCCACTGCTGCCGCTATTACAGAACCAACC